>NC_037668.1:93984201-94242502 GCF_003255815.1 Theropithecus gelada | reverse complement strand
CCTTCCTTCCTTCCTTCCTTCCTTTCTCTCTCTCTCTCTTTCTTTCTTTCTTTCTTTCTTTCTTTCTTTCTTTCTTTCTTTCTTTCTTTCTTTCTTTCTTCCTTCCTTCCTTCCTTCCTTCCTTCCTTCCTTCCTTCCTTCCTTCCTTTCTTCCTTCCTTTCTTTTCTTTCTTCTTTATTTCTTTTTTTTTTTCTTGACAGGACATCACTCTGTCACCCATGCTAGAGTGTAGCAGCAACATCACAGCTCACTGTAGCCTAGAACTCCTGGGCTCAAGCAATCCTCCCATCTCAATTTCCTGAGTAGTTTGGACTAAAAGTGTGCACCACCACACTTGGTTGATTTTTTTATTTTTAATTTTTTGAGAGACAGGGATCTTGCTATCTTGCTCAAGCTGGTCCCTAACTCCTGGTCTCAAGCAATCTTCCCACCCCAGCTTTTTGAATAGCTGCGATTAAAGGCACAAGCCACCGGACCTGGCATCTTTTCTTTTTCTTCTTGATTTAACAATCAAAATCAACTCTTATTGATTTTTGAGACATCTATTACACAAGGCTAATAATCGTATTTCATACATGTGGCAAATATTTTCTACATGTATTATTTCCTTTAAGTTGCTTACAGTGAGTTTTGATATAAAGATTTTAAATTTCATGAAGAAAAGTTGATTTTTTACTCTATAATGTTCCTTGTTTTCATGCTTTGAAAAATCTATCTCTATCTTGAGATCAGATGGTCTCATATACTTTCTTGTAATTCATTTCTATCTTTAATCAATTTCAATTTAAGTGATATATAAAGGGGGCAACTATTTTTCTCTAATAATTAATAAATAGCTCCACATTAGATCAATATTTATTAAGCCTTCCCTTCAAAAATCACTTACTACAGAGCCTCTAATCCACATAAAAACCTTACACATAGGGAGCTCAGTTTATAGGCTATTTTGTTTCATGTGTCAATTTTCTTAGCTGGTAACATTATCCCTTTTCTTAAGCATTATAGTTCTGTAATAATTTTAGTTACCTGGAAGTTCATGTTATCTATTTTTTATTTTTATTTATTTCATTTTTTATTTTATTTTATTTTTTTAAGACAGAGTCTCGCACTGTCCCCCAGGCTGGAGTGCAGTGGTGCGATCTCGGCTCACCGCAAGCTATGCCTCTGGGGTTCACACCATTTTCCTGCCTCAGCCTCCAGAGTAGCTGGGACTATAGGCACCCGCCACCATGCCCGGCTAGTTTTTGTGTTTTTTAGTAGAGATGGGTTTCACCGTGTTAGCTAGGATGGTCTTGATCTCCTGACCTCGTGATCCGCCCACCTTGGCCTCCCAAAGTGCTGGGATTACAGGCATGAGGCACCGTGTCCAACCCATGTCATCTATTTTTTCTTTCAAAATGTATTCAGCTACTCTCTTGCTTTGACCTTTTAGATGAATTTTAAAATCAGGTTGTTATCATGGAATACTATGCAGCCATAAAAAAGAACAAAATCATATCCTTTGCAACAATATGGATGCAGCTGGAGACCATTATCCTAAATGAAGTAATGCAGGAGCAGAAAAACAAACACCTCATGTTCTCACTTATAAGTGGGTGCTAAGCACTGGGTACTCATGGACATAAAGATGGCAACAATAGACACTAGGGACTACCAGAGTTGGGAAGAAGAGAGGGTGGCATGGGTTGAAGAACTATTGGGTTAGTACCTTGGTAAAGGGATCAATTGTACCTTGATCAGTACCTTGGTAAAGGGATCAATTGTACTCCAAACCTCAGCATCCCAATATATCCTTGTAACAAACCTGCACATGTACTCCTTGCATCTAAAATAAAAGTGGAAATTATTTGTTTTAAGAAAGATGTGAAAAAAACAAGTTGTTAAATTCCCTCCAAAACCACCATTGATACTTTTCTTAAAATTACGCTGTTTATATCCGAATTTGAGTTGGATTTATATTACGATATGGAGTCTTTTCACCCAGTGTAATGCATATTACCACTTAGAAAAGTCTTTTAAAGTCTTTCTTTATGGCTATAAGTAAAGTCTCTGAGTTCTTAGAGGTCCTACTTATTTCCTCTTAAGTTTGTTCCTAGGTATTTAAAAATATTTTTGCCAGACTATCGACAGAGGCAGACAAATGCCTATGCAGATAGGGGCAGGTCCCTGGCAAAACCCCATGTCCAAGCTAAAGACAATTTAAAGCCTGAAAACCAAGCTACAAGTTAAATCTTCTGATCGGATTGCGTACTTGTCGTCCCATTTGGCACACTTTCCTCTGATTAATCTCTACCCTTCACCTATTTAACATATACCTACCTTTTCCTAATTGGGTTTTCTACACTGTCATGCCCACCTTTGAGTGGTGTCTTCACTTTAAACTTTTTGGCATACTCACAAACCAATCAGCGTGCACTCCCCATTCTGAGTCCATGAAGGGCCCCAGACCCAGCAATGGGGCAACCATCCACTCCCACAACCCTCACCCCACATCACTTCTCCACTGAAAGCCATTTTCATCGTTCTTCTATGTCTTCCTCACCCTTCAATGCCCTGCATATCCTCATTCTTCTTGAGCACAGTATAAGAGCTCAAGAACCACCAAATGCAGGCACAAGCTATAACACAGATGAACTGGGGCACATCAGCATGGCTGACAGAGGCCCAGGTAGGGTGTTGCCAGCCAGGGGTCCTCAGTTTGCAAAGTGACTGAGAAGAAAAATCCTGCGTCACTATTAGAAATGTGATTTTATTTTTTGTTATACTTTCTCCGTGGTTATTATGTAATATCAGATTTTATATATTTATTTTACTACTAGGCCCAGCTTACTGATATGTCTTATTAATTTAACTCCAAGTGTAGCACACAAATCAAATATAAATAACATTTTTTTGTTTCTTAATGGTACTAAGAAGCAGGGAGTTCAGTTTTATTCCTGTTCTTAAACTACATCCACCCAACACCAAGCATTTCTTTATACCCATACCCAGTGCCTTTCATTTGGCCTGTGCTGTGCTTGGCAATGGAGCTCAGAAAGTTCCACTTTGTATTCACCTTTCAGAGTTAATTTGTCCTTCAAAGTCTTCTACCCCCACCCTCCCTTAAGCCATAGTGAGGAGTTGAGTGTGTGTATTAATTATGCTTTCTGGCAGCCTCCTGATGCTCATTTGGAGGCTTCCCGGACTTGGCAGCACTGACTTCCATTTTAATTAGCTTCTCAGGAGGTGTTTGCACAATTCATAAGAAAAATAAGCCTGCATTGGAAGTGGGAAGCCCAGTTTATAGCAGCCTGGTCTCCTGAGTAAAGCTCCCTGGAGCAATGTTTCTGAGAAGAGTGATCTAAATATGACAAGGGAAACAGTGGACTTGGTTGAACTCATCCTCACTATGGATCGGAAGCTTGGGCTGTTGCTGGAAATTAGTGCAATGCTGAACCATATTGGAGATCAAAAAGGAAAGAAAAATCAGTAATTCTGATTGTCTGTATTTTAAAATTTTTTATTTTGTTCATCATTGACTTTTAGCATTCATTTTGATTTTTCAATAATTATTGCATTAAAATATTCTTTATGTTGATTACTGAGGGTTTTTCTTGGCATTCCCTTACATTTTGTACCTGATATAAGTACCGTATTCATCTCACTATAGTCCTGAACCTACTTGAAATGCCCCTATAGTGGGTTGCATTGTGGCCCTCCGAAAAAATATGCTCATGTCCTATCCCCTAGAGTCTGTAAATATGACCTTATTTGAAAAAAGGATCACTGCAGATGTAATCAATGATCTCAAGGTAAGATCATCCTGGATAATCTAATAGAACTTAAGTCCAGTAATAAATATCCTTATAAGAGACAGGAGAAGAAAAGACATAGGCACACAGAGGAGGTTGTGTGAAGATAGATGCAGAGATTTGAGTTTTGCAACTATAAGCTCAGGAATGCCTGGAACTACCAGAAGTCGGAAGAGGGAAGAAACATTGGGAGGGAGCATGGCTCTGCCTGTACCTTGATTTTGGACTTCTGGCTTCCAGAACTGTTAGAGAATAAATTTCTGTTGTTGTAAGCCATCAAGTTTGCAGTCATTTGTTAAGGCAGCTTTAATCAACTAATACAGTCCCAAAGGCAGGTGTGTTGATAGAAGTCAGTAAGCCAGATCGGGGAGAAACCTCAACTCTTAGGTCCAAGCCTGGGCTGCTGTAGGTATTCCAAAGTTAGCAGAAAGAAACACAAGCACAAAATGAAAACTTAAAGGCAGTTTCTGGTGGATAAAATGTGTGTGTGTGTGTGTGCGCGTGCGTGTGTGTGTGAATTTTTGTTGATTTATCAAATGTTTATTGAGTACTTTCTATTTGCCAACCCCTGTGTCAGGCACTATGTAAATGCACTAACACATTTGCACATAAATGCCTAAGCACAGATGTGCATGATTTAAATAAAATCATAAGAGATCAAACTAAATTATGAAGCAACTACAGAATTCCAATCAGTTTTTCCCAGAATGCTTGCCACATCCCTTCCAGCTCCTTAATAAATCTAGCAAAACCTCTTCTCTATTTTTTTTTTTTTTTTTTTGAGACAGAGTCTCGCTCTGTTGCCCAGGCTGGAGTGCAGTGGCCGGATCTCGCTCACTGCAAGCTCCGCCTCCTGGGTTCATGCCATTCTCCTGCCTCCGCCTCCCGAGCAGCTGGGACTACAGGCGCCCACCACCTCGCCCGGCTAGTTTTTTTGTATTTTTTAGTAGAGACGGGGTTTCACCGGGTTAGTTTTTTTGTATTTTTTAGTAAAGACGGGGTTTCACCGGGTTAGCAAGGATGGTCTGGATCTCCTGACCTCGTGATCCGCCCGTCTCGGCCTCCCAAAGTGCTGGGATTACAGGCTTGAGCCACCACGCCTGGCCCTCTATTATTTCTTAATGCCCTTTGTTAACTGCTGCTTGGTACTTTTCGTATTATATTGCAATGGAAGATTCTCTTACCTTCTCTTTTCCCCCATAAGGTAAACTCACTGAAGCTCAGTGAAGTCATGGATTGTCTTTGTAAATCTCTGTTTCTCCAGCACTAGATACATAAGTGCTGAAAGAATGAATTAAACCATTTTTTTAAAGAACAGAACCCATACAATATTTTGAGAAAAACAATCAAACTCAAACACAAACTCCTAGGTTCAAGTTATCCTCCTACCTCAACCTGTAAAGTAGCTGGTACTACAAGTGTACATTACCACACCCTACTTTGAAGATGTTCTTTTTTGTACACACACATAATAGAAAGCCTTACAATAATAAGCTTTCATTTCTTCATTCTGTTTTTATACTATAGCTGTCATTTGTTTTACTTTTATATATACATCATAAATTTTATACTACTTTTTGTTTAAAGACACAATTATCTTGTAAAGAGGTTTTTTTAAAATATGAAAATGGTATATATGTAATAGTGTTGTTACCATTTCTAGTGTTCTTCATTCTTGGATATAGATTCACATTTCCATCTGAAGGAAGTCCTTTTGTTTGAGGATTTCCTTTAACAGTTCTTGTGGTGTGGATTTATTGGGACCATGCATTCTTTTATCTTTTTTATGTCTGAAAAGGTATTTATTTCACCTTCACATTAAAAAGGTATTTTCATTTAGTATGCAGTTCTTGGATAACAGGATTTTTTTTTCTTTTCTTTTTTGGTGCCTTAAAGATGATGTTCCATTGTCTTCTTGCTTCCATTACTTCTGGCGGAAAATCTGCTGACCATAATTACCTTTGTTACTCTGTGTATAGCATGACATTTTCCCCTTATCTGAATGTTTTTTAGACTTTTCTTTATCGCTGGCTTTGGGCAATTTGATTATCAGGTGCTTTAATGTAGTTTTCTTCAAGTTTTTTTGTGGTTGGGTTTTTTGAGCTTTTTGAATTTGTGCATGTATATTTTTAAATCAATTTTGGAAAATTTCCAGCATTTAAAAAATAATACTTTAATATATTAAATATGTAATATAAGCATTGTAAATATTTAAATTTTTTTGGATTTTGGAAGAAAATTACTTTTTGGGACAACTATACATTATTAGGCCATTTGATTGATTCTTTTTTTTTCTTAATTCTCTTTCTCTGTGTTTCATTTTGAATGGTTTTTGTTGCTCTGTCTTTAAGCTCACTAATATTTTCTTCCACAATATCTAATCTTCTAAAATTAACCTTATTTACTGTATTTTGAAAATGTCTTCCTTATCTCTACTTTACATGGTAAACATATAGAATACAGCTTTTACTGTTGTTAAGAAAAACTCTAACAATTTTTCCTCTGTTCTCACACCAAAACAACAGTTAATACCAAAATACATTTTGGTATTTCTCTCCACTGGCAAGCAAGCAATCAAATCTGTAGCAGACACCAGCTAGGTGTTCTTCAATTGAATTCCATTACTGTCTCTTGGAGATAGCATCAGATCCAACAGTTTGAGGGCTCAGTCTCAACCCTCAACCCCACAATGTCAGTTGCAAGTCTGGGCCTCCAGAACTTCTGATCTACCAGCTTCAAGTTTGGGTTCTCATGACTCCCACTTTGGATTCCATTAATTTGCTAAAGGGGCTCAGAGATCTCAGGAAGACACATTCACCAAGTTTTTATAAAAGACATTTTAAAGGATACAAATAAACAGCTGGATGAAGAGATACATAGAGCCAGGTCCAGAAGAGTCCCAAGTGCAGAAGCCTCTGTCTCCCTGAAGTTGAGATGAGCCACCCTCTCAGCCTGTGGTTTTGTTCTTGTTTACCTTTCTGTCAGCCTTCATGAGTTCAGCTCTCCAGAAGCCCCATGAACCCTGTCCTCTTGGATCTTTTATGGAGACTTCATTGGGTAGGCATGATTGAAGCATGGCAAACCATGTCAAAATGTTACCGGACAAAAAGAGTGGGATCTACACCCAGCAAGGCCTATCTGTTCAGATTCTACTGGGCATCTCAGCAACATTTCTTTCTCCAGGATATGGGGCAGGACTCCCCCACTGGAATGAGGTGAAAGGAGGGCAGACGAGTATCAGAGAGAGAGAGAGAGAGAAAGAGTCTGTCTGTAACCTCTGTAGATCTGTTTGTAACAAGGGCTATGGGAGTTATGAGTCTGCAACCGTGGATGAAAACCTATATACATAGGAGTTATATGTATGAAATATTACAAATGTATTATTGTCTCTTAATTCTAACATTTAGAGTTAGTTTTTTAAATTGATTTTTCTCCTTTTTATTGATTACAGTCTCTTCTTTCCATGCCTGATAATTTTTCATTGAATGCTATTTACTGTGAATTTTACTTTGTTTGGTGCTGGATAATTTGTATTTCTATAAATATTCTTGAGATTTATTCTGCAATACAGTTAAATTGCTTAAAAACACTTATCCTTTTAAATCCTGCCTTTAAGATTTGTTAGGTGGGGTTGTAGCAGTGCTCAGTCTAGGACTCATTATTCCTTACCTGTGGAAGTCCTTCCTGAGTGTTCTGAAAATGCCCCCTGAACCATGACATTTTTGGCTGATGGGTACAGGTACTATCGTCCATCCTGTGTGAGCACAGGGCTTTGTTACTTCTTATCCTTTCTAGCTGTTCTTTGCCTTGAGTAGTTTTCTGGCACTTGTGTGCTAATCAGTGTTCTGCTATGTACTCGAAGGGGGCTTTCTGGATTTCTCTCTCTGTGAAGCTCCTTTTCTAGTACTCTGCTCTGAGAACTCTGCCCATCTTTTTCTTGCCTGATTCTCATCTCTGGAGTTAGCCGGGCTCTGCTTGGGTTACTCTCCTCTATTCCATGGCTGGGAGACACTTTCAAGGCAGTAAACTAGGACAATCATAGGGCTTATGCCATTTGTTTCATGTCCAGAGAAATCACTCTTTTATCCACTAATGTCTTGAAAACGAGTGAATCATAATTTTTCAGGTTTTTTTCTTTTAGTTGTTTCAGGCAGGATGATAAATCCAATTCCTGTTATTCCATATTGACTGGAAATGGAATTCTGAGACTGCCTTTTCAAATTTCATATGTCCCAGCCCCACTGCTAGAGTCTGATTCAGAATCTGTATTTTGCGAAAGCAGGGCATTCTGATATATACTCTTAGTTATGAACCAGGAGACTATACCTTTGCTCTTTAAAGGGTTGTTCAAGTACCAGCACTATCAGCATCACCTGGGAGCTTGCTAAATATACAGAATCTCAGGCCTCATCCCAGACCTACTGATTCAGAATCTGTATTTAAACAAGATCCTCAGGTGATTTATATGCACATTCAAATGTAAGAGGTGCCAGATCGGCCAATTTCAAAGTTCCCTTCCAATTCTACAGTTCTATGTGCCTGTGAAATGGATAGGAGAGCAAGATAGATTGTAGAAAAGTTATAGCATGTTAAAAACCTGAGATTCTAGGGTAAGTTTATTATATTTACTGCAAAAGACCTAAGAAAAGGAAAAAATAGGACAGTTAACAGGACAAAAAGGGCAACTAATTATTCCAATTACTAGAAAGTGCCTAGCAGGTCTTAGGTACTTAGTAAATCATTTTCTTGACTGACCGACTGACCAACAGATGACTGGTTAGATGCACTGTCAAAGTTGGCTTTGATAGGATTCTTACAGGGACAGTTTAGACACAGAGAGCTCAAAAGAGGCAGAATAATTTGGCTCAGAGGAAATAGTTCAGACTACTTAAGAAACATTAGCATTCAAGAGAGTTTGGTGAAAGAAGGTCCCAGAAAGTTCATTCTTTATAATTGAGGAAGTAACTAAGGGAATTGCAATTCCACGGTATTACAACCAAAGAGGAAGAGCTTGCTGTTGAGGAGGAAACAACAGGCAGCTTTGGAGAAAGTGACCATGCCAGCTCCAAATTTACAACAGCCTGATGTCCTTGTGTCAGGTTCTAACTGAGTGCAAGGGGAGTCGGTGGATGACTGGTAGGTAGCTGGAAAAACACTTGAATCATATATAGTTTCGATGTAGCTTTGTTCTGTCTCTGGATGCGAGCGAACCTAGGCACAAACAAGCCTGGGTGTGAACCATGGGCACAAGCTGTATGTACAGTGTTATCAGGGTAACTATACCTTTTACAGACAATAGTGGCTCTGAGCCAAGCACAGGCTCATGTGGGTGATCACCTAATGTGCCTCTCGTGGCATGGTTACATAATGAGTGGAGGTGTGTGCCTGCAATCCAAATTTGCTGAGTCATGCTGGACTGGATATTTGCTTCAGCCTGTTCTTGACCACAGAACATCTATTTTCCTTACATTCCACCCCCTAGGCCAACAGAGACATTAGCCTTGGACACACAGGTCTGACACATAGGCCTTATACATAAGCTGTAGGCACACAGGCCCTAGACACACAGGTCTGACACATAGGCCTTACATTTCACCCCCAAGGGAATGGGAGTGGAATGTAAGGCTGAGAGAGTTTTTCTAGTGGGAAAATGTACCCACAGAGAGGAACCCTGGACCCAGGGGCCACAGTAGTAATACAGGGGGCAACAACTCTAAGTTATAGCAGGTAACCACCCCATGGTGATGCTACCCCAATGTTGCTTTATACATTAAGCCAGGTTTTAATTTCCCTACCTTTGTGGGCCTTGGGGCAGGCAACAACATGTTACTGTTCATCCCCATACCTGGTCAGAGGAGGTCATCTTTCCTCCCATAGGTTTTGCCACATGGCTTGGCCCTACATGGGTCGGTGACCAACTAGCCACTTCTGTAACTTCTGTGTATTTAACCACAAGATTAAGCCTTGATAAACTGCCCAGCTATCGGTGCAGATTACTGTAGGTGTCACCTCCTTAGTGATCACTATTCACACTGTCCTGAGTTCAGCCCATTGGCAAATTTGCCCACACCTGCTTTCAAACCATATGGTGTCAATACTAACTTGGACTGCAACAGTGGTCCAGGCAGCAGTAGCACCCTGGCTAGACCCATCTGTAGACTATGACCCATCAGGAATGGCGGGGGTGCCTTAGGCCCCATGGCCTTATCTTGCATTGGGACTACAGGTCCTGAGATCTTTTGCAGCAATGCTGCTAAGGGACCTGTACTCAGAGTACTCCACTGCTCTAAGTAGGCACCCCACTTTGCTAAAGTGGATGTCTGTGCTGTCCCAATCCTGGGGGTCATTACCCGGGAACGCATCATTACCCATCCCACTGTCTGGTAAGTTATCTGCATGACAACTGCAGCCCGTGCTGTCACACTCTCACAAGTATGAAGGGCGGCATATACAGCTGCCAACTATTTCTCTATCGAGGAATACCAGAGCTCAGCTCCCTTCCATAGTTGGGACTAAAAGCCTACTGTTATTCTCAAGCACTCCATGCACTGCCACAGGCCCCAGCTGAAGCCATCTGTGGTCACATGCACAGCCAGCTCAAACGGGCACCTCTGGTCAAGTACCACAGGACTTGTGCCTGCCGAATAGCCCATTTCGCTGCCAGGAAGGCAGTCTCAGTCACATCATTCCAATCTCAGGCAACAGAAGTGTTGCCGCTTCTAAACCTGCAAGAGAATCAGAGGTTAACATAATATTATCAAGAAGACCATGACATATGGTAGGTCTATGCATATAGCCCTGTGACAACACTGTGAAAGTTCTTCCAAGACCAATCCCTGTGCCAGTGCTTTGGAATACATTATTTCTGCTTCTCAGGCAGCCAGTATCAATGATTCAATCTCTCTCCTCTATTTTCAATTGCTTTGTCTTAGCAGGATGCTCTCCATTTTCATTAACATATGCTTAAGTAGCTCTTAAGTATGTTTAGTACTTTCAAAAGAAAAGTTTCCCTTACCTCTCATCCTCTTCTAGATAGCACTCTGCTCAATCTTCCTTATTGCACCTGAACTTATCTGTTGTCACTGCCTCTATTTTTTTCCTTACCTCTTGTTTAGTCTTTACTCACTAAAAACTAGCTAATGTGCCATCACTCCAAGTTCATCAGTGATATTCATATTTCTAAATAAAATAAATATTTTCCTTTTTTAAAAAAATAATGTCTCAGAAGGATTTAATATTGTGACCCACTCCCTTCTTTAAATACTCTTTTTTTAGCCTTCTTAGAAACCAGAGTCTCTTGGTAGTTGTACTAATTCTTTGGTTTCTCTTTATCAATCTCCTTTACATGCCCATCTTTTTGTGTTCTCTTATGAACTAATAGAGTACCTGACGTGTTAGTCTTGTCTCTCACAGCTTTTCTCATTCCACACTCTCTCCCTGGGACATGTCATGGCTTCGGGTTCCTTACGTATGATCCCTGTGATAATTCCCAGCCTGGACTTCTTTGAATTCCAGACGGTCATATTCCATTGTCTACTTCACATATACTTTGGTGTCACAAAGCCACTCACATCAACACACTCAGAACTGGAATCATGCTTCTGTGCCAGCTAATACTTTCCCAGTGTTTCCTTTTTTCAGAGAATGACTTCACCTTTCTAGTCATATTGGGCAAAAACTCAGAATCTAGTCTTGATTCTTTTTCTTCTCAATAGAATCCATCACTAAGATCTATAAATGCAATACCTAAATAACTCTGCATTCATCCGTTTATATCCATCTTTCAGCCTCACTTTAGTCCAAGATATCATCTCATCTTGGCTGGATAACTACAACAGCCTGCTAACAGATCTCCCACTTTCTTTATTGCCCTCTTAAGATTTGTTCCTGCACTGCAATTGGGATGATCTTTCCAAATGGAATCTGATGGTATCATTTCCCTATTTAAAAATTTGGGCAGACACTCATTATGTTTAAGAAAGAGCCCATTCTTGTAATAGTCCACCAGGTCCTGTGGGACCTGGCCTGTGCCACCTCACCAGCGTCAATTCTGACGATTCCACTACCCCAAGTCAAATTGGTCAGCTTTCAGTTCCTCCTCGATGCCCTGCTCCTCACACTCACTACAGGACTTTAGTACAAGTTGCTTTTACAGTCAGAAAGGGCTTCCTTCCCTTTTTCTTACAAATTAGCCAAGGTGATTTTTAAAAATTAGTCTCACATTAGTATATTTCCATCCTTTGGATAACTTGTACCAATTCCTAATAACACATCCACTTTTAAAAACGTTATTAATATCTGTCTCCTTGACTGCAGCTTCATTTAATGAATAGGGCTTTCCTCTGCTTGTATGTCCCTGTATCCTTAAGGTCTAGTAGAATACTTGGGCCACAGTATGTAGTGAATAAATAGTTTTGAAATAAATCAATGTATGAATGGGCCTCAAAAATACTCTTTCCCATTCTCTACTTTGTACATGCTGTCCCTTCCCTCTGTAACAAAGTTCTGCCAGCTCTTCGTCTCTTGATCCAGGTTCATTGACAGCTTTCTACACATTCTTTTTTTTTTTTTTTTTAAATTTATTTATTATTATTATACTTTAAGTTGTAGGGTACATGTGCATAATGTGCAGGTTTGTTACATATGTATACTTGTGCCATGTTGGTCTGCTGCACCCATCAACTCGTCATTTACATCAGGTATAACTCCCAATGCAATCCCTCCCCCCGCCCCCCTCCCCATGATAGGCCCCGGTGTGTGATGTTCCCCTTCCTGAGTCCAAGTGATCTCATTGTTCAGTTCCCACCTATGAGTGAGAACATGCGGTGTTTGGTTTTCTGTTCTTGTGATAGTTTGCTAAGAATGATGGTTTCCAGCTGCATCCATGTCCCTACAAAGGACACAAACTCATCCTTTTTTATGGCTGCATAGTATTCCATGGTGTATATGTGCCACATTTTCTTAATCCAATCTGTCACTGATGGACATTTGGGTTGATTCCAAGTCTTTGCTATTGTGAATAGTGCTGCAATAAACATACGTATGCATGTGTCTCTATAGCAGCATAATTTATAATCCTTTGGGTATATCCCCAGTAATGGGATGGCTGGGTCATATGGTACATCTAGTTCTAGATCCTTGAGGAATCGCCATACTGTTTTCCATAATGGTTGAACTAGTTTACAATCCCACCAACAGTGTAAAAGTGTTCCTATTTCTCCACATCCTCTCCAGCACCTGTTGTTTCCTGACTTTTTAATGATTGCCATTCTAACTGGTGTGAGATGGTATCTCATTGTGGTTTTGATTTGCATTTCTCTGATGGCCAGTGATGATGAGCATTTTTTCATGTGTCTGTTGGCTGTATGCATGTCTTCTTTTGAGAAATGTCTGTTCATATCCTTTGCCCACTTTTTGATGGGGTTGTTTATTTTTTTCTTGTAAATTTGTTTGAGTTCTTTGTAGGTTCTGGATATTAGCCCTTTGTCAGATGAGTAGATTGCAAAAATTTTCTCCCATTCTGTAGGTTGCCTGTTCACTCTGATGGTAGTTTCTTTTGCTGTGCAGAAGCTCTTTAGTTTAATTAGATCCCATTTGTCAATTTTGGTTTTTGTTGCCTTTGCTTTTGGTGTTTTAGACATGAAGTCCTTGCCTATGCCTATGTCCTGAATGGTATTGCCTAGGTTTTCTTCTAGGGTTTTTGTGGTTTTAGGTCTAACATTTAAGTCTCTAATTCATCTTGAATTAACTTACGTATAAGGAGTAAGGAAAGGATCCAGTTTCAGCTTTCTACTTATGGCTAGCCAATTTTCCCAGCACCATTTATTAAATAGGGAATCCTTTCCCCATTTCTTGTTTCTCTCAGGTTTGTCAAAGATCAGATGGCTGTAGATGTGTGGTATTATTTCTGAGGACTCTGTTCTGTTCCATTGGTCTATATCTCTGTTTTGGTACCAGTACCATGCTGTTTTGGTTACTGTAGCCTTGTAGTATAGTTTGAAGTCAGGTAGCGTGATGCCTCCAGCTTTGTTCTTTTGACTTAGGATTGTCTTGGAGATGCGGGCTCTTTTTTGGTTCCATATGAACTTTAAAGCAGTTTTTTCCAATTCTGTGAAGAAACTCATTGGTAGCTTGATGGGGATGGCATTGAATCTATAAATTACCTTGGGCAGTATGGCCATTTTCACGATATTGATTCTTCCTATCCATGAGCATGGTATGTTCTTCCATTTGTTTGTGTCCTCTTTTATTTCACTGAGCAGTGGTTTGTAGTTCTCCTTGAAGAGGTCCTTTACATCCCTTGTAAGTTGGATTCCTAGGTATTTTATTCTCTTTGAAGCAATTGTGAATGGAAGTTCATTCATGATTTGGCTCTCTGTTTGTCTGTTACTAGTGTATAAGAATGCTTGTGATTTTTGCACATTAATTTTGTATCCTGAGACTTTGCTGAAGTTGCTTATCAGCTTAAGGAGATTTTGGGCTGAGACAATGGGGTTTTCTAAATATACAATCATGTCATCTGCAAACAGGGACAATTTGACTTCTTCTTTTCCTAACTGAATACCCCTGATTTCTTTCTCTTGCCTAATTGCCCTAGCCAGAACTTCCAACACTATGTTGAATAGGAGTGGTGAGAGAGGGCATCCCTGTCTTGTGCCAGTTTTCAAAGGGAATTTTTCCAGTTTTTGCCCATTCAGTATGATATTGGCTGTGGGTTTGTCATACATAGCTCTTATTATTTTGAGGTACGTTCCATCAATACCGAATTTATTGAGCGTTTTTAGCATGAAGGGCTGTTGAATTTTGTCAAAAGCCTTTTCTGCATCTATTGAAATAATCATGTGGTTCTTGTCTTTGGTTCTGTTTATATGCTGGATTATGTTTATTGATTTGCGAATGTTGAACCAGCCTTGCATCCCAGGGATGAAGCCCACTTGATCATGGTGGATAAGCTTTTTGATGTGTTGTTGAATCCGGTTTGCCAGTATTTTATTGAGGATTTTTGCATCGATGTTCATCAGGGATATTGGTCTAAAATTCTCTTTTTTTGTTGTGTCTCTGCCAGGCTTTGGTATCAGGATGATGTTGGCCTCATAAAATGAGTTAGGGAGGATTCCCTCTTTTTCTATTGATTGGAATAGTTTCAGAAGGAATGGTACCAACTCCTCCTTATACCTCTGGTAGAATTCAGCTGTGAATCCATCTGGTCCTGGACTTTTTTTGGTTGGTAGGCTATTAATTNNAGTCTGATGGGCTTCCCTTTGTGGGTAACCCGACCTTTCTCTCTGGCTGCCCTTAAGATTTTTTCCTTCATTTCAACTTTGGTGAATCTGGCAATTATGTGTCTTGGAGTTGCTCTTCTCGAGGAGTATCTTTGTGGCGTTCTCTGTATTTCCTGGATTTGAATGTTGGCCTGCCCTACTAGGTTGGGGAAGTTCTCCTGGATGATATCCTGAAGAGTGTTTTCCAACTTGGTTCCATTTTCTCCCTCACTTTCAGGCACCCCAATCAGACGTAGATTTGGTCTTTTTACATAATCCCATACTTCTTGCAGGCTTTGTTCATTTCTTTTTCTTCTTTTTTCTTTTGGTTTCTCTTCTCGCTTCATTTCATTCATTTGATCCTCAATCGCTGATACTCTTTCTTCCAGTTGATCGAGTCGGTTACTGAAGCTTGTGCATTTGTCACGTATTTCTCGTGTCATGGTTTTCATCTCTTTCATTTCGTTTAAGACCTTCTCTGCATTAATTACTCTAGCCGTCAATTCTTCCACTTTTTTTTCAAGATTTTTAGTTTCTTTGCGCTGGGTACGTAATTCCTCCTTTAGCTCTGAGAAATTTGATGGACTGAAGCCTTCTTCTCTCATCTCGTCAAAGTCATTCTCCGTCCAGCTTTGATCCGTTGCTGGCGATGAGCTGCGCTCCTTTGCCGGGGGAGATGTGCTCTTATTTTTTGAATTTCCAGCTTTTCTGCCCTGCTTTTTCCCCATCTTTGTGGTTTTATCTTCCTCTGGTCTTTGATGATGGTGATGTACTGATGGGGTTTTGGTGTAGGTGTCCTTCCTGTTTGATAGTTTTCCTTCTAACAGTCAGGACCCTCAGCTGTAGGTCTGTTGGAGATTGCTTGAGGTCCACTCCAGACCCTGTTTGCCTGGGTATCAGCAGCAGAGGCTGCAGAAGATAGAATATTTCTGAACAGCGAGTGTACCTGTCTGATTCTTGCTTTGGAAGCTTCCTCTCAGGGGTGTACTCCACCCTGTGAGGTGTGGGGTGTCAGACTGCCCCTAGTGGGGGATGTCTCCCAGTTAGGCTACTCAGGGGTCAGGGACCCACTTGAGCAGGCAGTCTGTCCCTTCTCAGATCTCAACCTCCGTGTTGGGAGATCCACTGCTCTCTTCAAAGCTGTCAGACAGAGTCGTTTGCGTCTGCAGAGGCTTCTGCTGCTTTTTTTTTGTTGTTGTTGTTGTTGTTGTTGTTGTGTAGCTGTGCGCTGTCCCCAGAGGTGGAGTCTACAGAGACAGGCAGGTTTCCTTGAGCTGCTGTGAGCTCCACCCAGTTGGAGCTTCCCAGCAGCTTTGTTTACCTACTTAAGCCTCAGCAATGGCGGGCGCCCCTCCCCCAGCCTCGCTGCTGCCTTGCCGGTAGATCACAGACTGCTGTGCTAGCAATGAGGGAGGCTCAGTAGGCGTGGGACCCTCCCGGCCAGGTGTGGGATATGATCTCCTGGTGTGCCTGTTTGCTTAAAGTGCAATATTGGGGTGGGAGTTACCCGATTTTCCAGGTGTTGTGTGTCTCAGTTCCCCTGGCTAGGAAAAGGGATTCCCTTCCCCCTTGCGCTTCCCAGGTGAGGCGATGCCTCGCCCTGCTTCAGCTCTCGCTGGTCGGGCTGCAGCAGCTGACCAGCACCGATCGTCCGGCACTCCCCAGTGAGATGAACCCAGTACCTCAGTTGAAAATGCAGAAATCACCGGTCTTCTGTGTCGCTCGCGCTGGGAGTTGGAGACTGGAGCTGTTCCTATTCGGCCATCTTGCTCCGCTCCCCCCCTACACATTCTTAAAGACTCAACCTTGTCCTTCTATCAGAAATGTTCCCTAATTTACACTCCCAAAGGAGTTAGATGCTCCCATTTTTGTGTTCTCTATGTGTTTCTTTAGTCAGCACTTCTTACACTGCTAGTGAAGGTTTTTGTTTGTACATCCATTTTCTTACATACTCCAATACTTAAGACATAGGGACAATGTCTTAGATCAGTGCCTGAAAGTATTCAGGACTCAGTACATGTTTACTGAATCAATCAGTGGTAGGTTCTAAAGAACCCATTCAAATGAGATAGAGTCCCTTGTCATCCTTCACTACTCCATGGGGATCCTTTTTGAAACTGTATTTGGTGGAAGAAGACAGTGTTACTCAGTTAAAAGAATATGAGTCTTTAACTTATATCAGTGTGCATAAATATCATGTGCTTCTGCTAGGCTTGCCATGTAAAGCAAAGGGGAGTTAGGAGAGCATCTCTGTTCTTTAAGTAGTTTCATGTTTCTAGGCATATGATTTCCCACGATATTGAAAGGGCTTTTCAATGTGTTTTTGGCTTATAATTGGTGATCTATCAGAAATCAAAGAGAACACAAAACAGACCAGAAATCTGGGGGGGTGTGATAGGCAAATATTTTCCCACTCTTTAGAAAGAAAGAGTCCAGCACTACAAAATGTCAAGCATGACATCAATTGTATGCAAAATTCTGAAATGGATTATTATCTCATGGTTTGTAGGCCATTTGCGAGGGCAGTAACTAGCATTAATTCCCCAAGGACAAGTCATGCTATCATAGTTTCTTTTATCAGATAGTTAGGGCTAATAGATTATACTAAGAAGGCAAATGCTTTAGATAAGGTATATCTGAATTTCAGAAAAGTCTTTGATTACATTTTTCCTGATATGTTTTTGTCCAGACTGACCTAGGTGATGGTATACATAGGTGAATTTATCATTGACTTAGTGCCATTGCCCATGGAACATTGACTAATGGATCAATGCTGATGAGACAGACTTTTGGCAGCTTAACACATATCCATTCCTTGTCTTGTTCTGGTTAACATTTTACTAAAGTGTAAATAAAAATATAAAATACATTATTATCTATAGATAACAAATTCTGGTAGGAAGGACATAGTTTGTGAGCTATCAGGATGAGAATTCAAAATAATTTTTAGGCCAAAAATAATGAATTAAAACAATAGTATGAGGATTTTTCCCATATACATATTATCTCATTTAATCATCATAGTAGGGTATTAATATGACTAATAACCCTTATTTATTGTATGCCCTGAATGTGCTAGATGCTTACCTTTGCCTTCCAAATTTTTTTTTTTTTGAGACAGAGTTTTGCTCCTGTTGCCCAGGCTGGAGTGCAATGGTGCGATCTCGGCTCACTGCAACCTCTGCCTCCCGGGTTCAAGAGATTCTCCTGCCTCAGCCTCCCGAGTAGCTGGGACTACAAGTGTGCACCACCACGCCTGGCTAATTTTGTATTTTTAGTGGAGAGGGAGTTTCTCCATGTTGGTCAGGCTGGTTTCGATCTCCCGATCTCAGGTGATCTGCCCACCTCAGCCTCCCAAAGTCTGGGATTGCAGGCATGAGCCACTGCCCCTGGCCTCCAAATAATTTTATATATATATATATATATAATTTTTTTATATATAATATTTATATATATAATATATATATAAATTTATATATACAAATATATATACAAATATATATATAATATTATATATATAAATATATATATAATATTATATATATAAAATATTTCTTCTTCAGAAAAGGAAACTGAAGGTAAAATAAATTGCATACCTTCTATGAGGTTGTACAGGTAATTCTGGAGCTGGGATTTACAAATAGGTCAATCTGACACTCAAACTGAAAACCCTCTTTCTTATACCCTACTTGTTTTTCAGATGAAATGTATCAGAGAAGTATAAATTCTGCCCTGAAATTCAGAACTTAGTTGTATAAGAACAAAGTGGAGAAGATTTAGTTTAACAGTGGTTCATGTGAAAAGGTATGAAGTGTTTTGTTTGCCTGTAAGCATCTTATGAATTATCCGGGTGAGTCCCTGACGTCCCTCCAAATGAATGCAATCTTGGATTATAGAACAGAGTACAGAACAAAGAAGGGCAAGAATCACACTGTGCCCCACCATGAGTGAAGTATGGTGCTTGCTTCCGAGGCACTCATCCTAAAAGAGCACTGTCTATTTGAACAAGCCCGGAATAATTTGACCATAATGATGAAGACAGGTCATATGCATAATAGTTGGTTGAAGGAGCTACAATGTAGAAAGCATGCTACCTTTAGCTATATATAGTTAACATTTGTTCATGCATATTATGAGCCAGACACTATTTTTACTATTTTACAGCTTTAATTAATATAATTCTCAAGATAATCTTATTAAATAGGTGCTGCTATTATTACTTCTATTTACAGATGAGGAAATTGAGGTGCAGAGAGGCCATATAAACTTTCCCAAGGTCACATAGTCAAAAAGTCTGGCTCCTATTTTCAATTGGAACAAGAAATTAGAGGAGGAATTACATACAATATTTAGCTAGAAATGTTTTAAAAAATCAAACAAGAAAGGCTGCTCTAGAAGAGTACACTTTGATTCCCAGAAACCTAGTAATTTACATTATTTCAAAAGGCCTTGCTGAGTTATCTATTTCCTGATGCTTTCAATTAGGTATATTTTTGGAGGGATTCTATAGCATTGAAGAGGAAGAATAATATGATTTACATGTTTTCTTCCAACTCAATGAGCCTATCAGTGTCAGCATAGTCCCATATGATGGGTTGAAGTGACAGCACTCATCCTCCCAGAATCTTGAAGTTTATGTAGAAAAATCTAGATTAACTGGAACTTGATTTCAAGAACCCTAAACTAATCAAAATGTGTTGCTGCCTTCTGCTTTTAGAGGTGATTTTTACAAGTTTTTAAATATTAATCAATCCCTTCATCCATGAGTACATACACTTAGATAACAAAGATTTATTGAGCTTCTACTGTATGTAACACTATGCCTGATTTCATCTTTGGCTGTCTATTGTTAGCTCCATTTAATGATGAGAACATTTAGGCTCAAAAATTTAAGAAATTTGTCCAAATCCCCATAGGTAGGAAGGTACAGGAAAAGGCTTGGAACACAGGTTTGTCAAACTATGCTTTTCCCAGTGTACTCTACTCCTTCAGCAAGAAAACCAAGTAGATCCAATTTCACAAGTAATTTCAATAAAAGGGTTCTACTTATTTCTTGGGTCATTAGCTCAACAAACATCACCAGTTCTCCTTTCGCTTAGGGCTGGTATAGTGTTTGTTGATGAAGAATACAAAGGTTAAAAAAGAGACCAGGCAAAAAACATTGTTCTATCTTGGAGAGGGTTCAGTGCTGGGTGGAGAGACATCTGAAAACAGATCATTACGATCAAGTGAGAGAAGCTGAAAGTTAAATTGCCTAGAATGTGCATTCTTCTGATCTTCCTGTTAATTGAAATTTTACATCATCAACATCCAGATTGATGAAACAAATGTTTAAGCATGAACGCTGTGCCAGGTATGATGCTAGGCATCATGGAAATGGAGGAGAAAGTACTAGGTATGATTTCTGCACTCATGAAGGGTCTAGTTAGCTTGGATGCCTGAGGTCTGGCCTGGTTCTTGAGACTTCCGATAGGAAACTAGTGAAATCGTACAGTTTCATCTTACCTAGAAGTTAGTTAGAAGTCAGCCGGTAAGATAAAACTGGGATGTAACAAAAATTACTGTTTAAAATAGCTACATTGGGCATGATATGCTGGCCATGATGAGTGCACAATGAATATCTGATGACAGTGGGGTTGAAAGAACACCTCAGCTGCAGGCATGATTTTCTGTTTCAGAGCAGTGGATCTCTACTTCAATTGCACATTAGGATTACCTGGGGAGAGACTGGGCGCAGTGCCTCGTGCCTGTAATCCTAGCACTTTGGGAGGCTGAGGTGGGCGGATTGCCTGAGCTCAGGGGTTTGAGACCAGCCCGGGCAACGTGGTGAAACCCCATCTCTAATATACAAAAAATTAGACACATGGGGTGGCACGCGCCTGTAGTCCCAGCTACATGGGAGGCTGAGGCACAAGAATTGCTTGAACCTGGGAGGTAGAGGTTGCAGTGAGCCGAGATTGTGCCACTGCACTCCAGCCTGGGGGAAATTTTTAAAATCTGATGCCCAGGGCTTCACCCAAGATCAATTCAATCAGAAATCTGGGAGAAGGATGGGCCCCAAACAAGTATTTTTAAAAATGTTGATTTCCAACATGATTCTTATTTGCAATAAGGGTTAATTAAGAACCTCTTACCAGTAGAAAACAGACCTGTAAATATTTATAGCACTAGGCATTACACAAGTCACACCTGTGGCTATTGTAAGCACTTTATTTTGCTCAATTTCAAACTCTCAGAGATGGTGAGGCACAATCAGAAATCAGAGATGATGGAAAATGTTGGAAATAGCTCTGCAACTAGCAGGCAAGCTGGTTCTGCAGTGTCGGCTCATTTTAATGTCAGCTGTGTTTAGAGAAGACCATCTTACTGGTTCACAGAGCACTCCCTTGTGGCTAAATTATTATGGGCCAACACTGATTCTTGTTTGCAAGCTTCGGCAACAAACACACAGGTGCGTGCGCGCGCGCGCACACACACACACACACACACACACACACACACATACTCTTCTTCTCAGGATAAAATATTTTAAAACGCTGACTTTAAGATTTCAACAAAACATTTAAGTATTTTTCTTATATATAAACAGTTCTTTCCAGAAAGAAAATCATAGCCATATGACCAACAAGAGGCTGCATGGATCACTGAGAAAACCGTGAGTGTCCACCCATGCTCTGTGGGTTGTGGTTGAAGATGACTCTTTGGACCTTAGATTCTTCATGTGTCAAATGAATCAATGGGACTCTCTGACTGTATTATACTAATGTTCTATAATCTATGATTCAGTTTTCTAGAGGATTCAGCCAAGCTGGGGATTCCCTTTATTTATCTAGTAGATTAAGCACTTCAGACTCTTAAAGAGGTAGAAGGAAATGGTTCGAGATGAGCAAAGTGGTTTTGTTTGTTTTCCTTCCTCAACCCCCTTCCTGCATCATTGAGCTGGGTCCAACAGTTGCTAAGAAAAAAGTGAAATGTTCCAAACTGGGGGACTTTTTGGACATAGATTCTGAAACTTCAGTTGTGATGCTGGCTGGACAAAGTGGTTGGCTTTCTTTGTGGGCAATGGCAGAAGAGAAGAGAAAGATCTGCTTTTCATATGTCAGAACTAATCATGAAATAAGTGGGCCTACAGACTAATCTAATCATGCTTTTGTTTATTCACCTCATATAAAAGTCTCTTTAGAATGCATTTGAACACAATATATAATAATAATACTATAACATACATTGTGAGAAACGTTTGAAAACGATCAAATGTTCACCTGAAACAATGCAGTGTTCATAGACACACAAACCCATTGGTCATGCACATTTGTGCCATTTTCTGTAATTATTGAGTCACAATGCTGAACTGAAAGCATGAAACATATTTTACAAACTGAAACTGACATCAGTAAGAGGCCTAACAAGTGTTATCAGAAGAGGCTTCACATTTGCATAATTTGCTACATCAGTTCACATTTTATTATAAAAATTCACATTGTTTTATTGTTTTCTTTTGTAATGAATTGGAACACGACATTCCTGCTTAATGGCAGGCAGGAGGCTAGCTCTTCAAAGTCAGTAGTTTGGGAGCATTCAGAAGAATCATCTGTGAGCAAATGTAGTGTTGCTTTTTGAACCAAAGCCACAATGATAGTAGGACTCAGTTATAACCCAACTTATGCCCACACAGATTTGGATAGAACCTGGGTAAAAACTACATCCCATTGCCCCCTGCCCCTATCAAGCTATACAAAAGTAAAAGCTCAGTATAAACCATTTAGCATCTAATGTGAGAATCTCGTTTCCAAAACTGGTTCATAAAGGGGTTGTGCAGAAGTAGCAACTCAGGCAGGGAAAGGGCAGACCCTGTGAACAAAAGCCCACCCCTGTCCTCTCTGCCAAGGGGGCCGTATGTCTCTCCTAAGTGATGTTTGGGTTATATAATACACAATACAAAACATTACAAGAAAAAGTCGTAACTCTTAGGCAGAGTTTTCTACACAAATTTAACACCACCATTGGCAGGCAATGTTAGATATATAAATTAATAACTTACAAAACATTACATTATATACATTAAGTAATAAATACACGGTTATAAACAGGAATGGAGGTGTTAGCGCAGAAGGCAGTGCAAGAGAAGGACGGCAGCATTACATTGAAAACAGCGTAACTGGGTGAAAAGAGGAGGTAGGGAACAGGGCCAGGGACTGTACAACTCCTGTCAGGGGCAGGGTCCAAGACACAGCAGGGCACACTGCTTAGTGCTATGCACACTCTTATGGTGAACGACACCACTGCTCCTTTCTACCCCCTAATTTGTTAAATTTTATTCTGTTTACAGCAAAAAGTTAAACTCCAGAGGAGAAAAAGTATTGTTGAAGGCAAGTAAACAGAGAGAAGTTAGGAGTGGCTGTGGAGTTGGATTGGACAACAGGGGAAGGAAGTAAAATGTGGTTAGAAGTGTATCCTTTCTGTCTGTTTGCAAAAGTAACTGTAGTAAAGTGAAGGATATTGCCCAAGAAAGAAGGAAGACTATTTTCTTTCCCTTTTCCAGAAAGAGTCAAAAAAGTTTGTCAACTTTGAAAGCTTGTCTGTGTAGAAGTTGATACTAAACTCTAGGTATTCAACAGGCATTTTAAAGACATGAAAATGTTTTACAAAAAAGGCACACAGGTTGGCAGACAAAGGGACAAGTGAGCAGATTCATAAATGAAGTTATTAGTCAGTGAGTTCAGTCACTATCGGGGATAAGTTCCCGAAACTTAGTGCAGAACGATCTCTCAGTTTTGTGTCTTCCATTTCCAAGCCATGTGTCTTGATCAGAACCGGCCACCAGCAACAGCTTCAGCCCTCTCCACCAAGCTTGCCAGCAAGGCAAGTCAACCGTGGGATTTCCTGAGCTGCTCTTTGCTTCCTGATCTTGCATTCTGACTCCAAACTCAAGTAACTGAAAGGCCAGGTGGCCCTTGTCCTGTGCAGGTCTTGGCCCCCATGGTGGGCTGGCCCTACCACATAGCTGGCATGCTCATCAAGGGGAGAATGTTCATCTCCACAGGGAGAGGGGGATTATGTATCAACTGGGGACTTGTCTTCTGTTGCAATGTCTATGTCAGTCTCTCCCAGGGAATCTCTGTTTTCTGGATCAATCACGCAAAGCGTCTTTGTGCTGCTGAAATAGCTGTGTCCCTCTCCCTCCTTCTCAGGTCCTTCAGAATCTTCCTCATCGAGAGTCAGTTCAAACTGAAACTTCTCCATCAGACCCTGGCAGTCCCTGTTCTGCTCGTCCAGTGGTGGTGAGGGACTTTGAGGTATCATGCTCTGATACCAGTTCCTGTTATCTTCTAAGGTATCGAGAATGTCCTGAGCATCAGGCTGTACCAAATCTGCCCAGGTCTCCCACAATGGATGGACAATGTAGTCGATGAAACCAACCTGGAGAAAAATAAGATTACACATCTGTTATTGTGATGGTGCTTGAAAAGTAAACACAGTGTCCTGGTTTCCATGCAAAGAAAGAACATGAATAACCAGAAAGATCAATCATAATGGATTCCATGATTTGGGCACTCACTATATGGTGGGTCTTACACTGAATGCAATTGATGTATTCTCTCTTAATCCTGAAAAGTAAGTATTGCTGTATATTATTTAGAAAGGCAGAAACTACGACTTACTGAGATTAAATATCTTGTCAGAGGTCACATAACTAGTGAGTGGTGGAGCTGGGACTCAGCCCCAGCTTTGTCTGATCCCAAAACCTGTGTTCATCTCACCACAACAGACTGCATTTCCTTTTACGTGCGCCAGATAAGAAGTCTGGATGGAATCCTCGTGTTTTCCAGGGACCCAAAGACAAAGCACGACTCTGTCACTACTTGGATTCTGTGAGTCATTTTCTGAAGAAGGCAGGCCCAGGTCTCACGTGTTTTGACTCAATATTTTTTCCTTGCTAACTTTAAAATATGTTGCTATTCCAAAGTGATGAGGATCTGGCTCCTGACTACTCTGAATTTCTCAAGTTCTGTGGAATGCTTTTGGCTGGTAGAGGAGTTTGATGAAACACGTGAAAATACTTTAAGCCCTGAAAGAAACACATATTCCCTCGATGGACATTCATGCAATTGTTTTGGATCTATAGAGCACACAGTCATTTCCATCAAGAGAAAGAAGGGAAAATAAAAAACAATTAAGCAGTTCCTTTTGCTGGTGTTCCTGTGATTAAATACCAGGCTTATGGCTCTGTTATGGTTTACTCAGGGGCTATGCATCCTGCATGAGCTAGCAGTGTGGCCTTACGCTGGCCTCCTCATTGTTGGACAAACAGGAAACACTGGGGGTGGGGACAAGTAGAGAGAAAGAATAGGCACTAGCTGAATGAGAGAAGGGAATTCCCCTGCCATGGTCTGGGGAGCTAGAGAGATGCTAGGTTGGGATTTAGGGGTAGATGGGCAAAGGGCACCCACCCATGGGACATTATATAGGTCTCTTTCCACACTACTGGAAACTTCCCTTTATTAATATGTTGGTATTTGGCCAGTCATTCAATACATCCAAGTTGTACTGTACACAAGAACTTTGGTCATATGTGACTCTTTCATATATAAAATATATATATATGATGTCTGTGTGTGTGTATATATATATATATATATATTTTTTTTCTTATTCTTCTTCTTTCTGGTGCTTTCCTAGCCTTAAAAAGCAAGATTCACAGCAAAATCAGGGCATCTCTGATCTACACTGGTTATAAAAACTCAATCATACATGATTCAGATATTTCTCTCACTTCCACCCCCTCCTTTTCCCTCCCTTTTACTTCTTTACTTAATGAATGTTACAGACTATTTTCAAGGTGTTTTCCAGGGACCCAAAATAACAAGCTCAAGGTAATGGAGAAAATTGAATAAGCTGAACACAGCGCAGTCATTTCCTTTCTTCACTTGTTTTGCTTCTGCTAAGAAATGCTGAGAATTTTTTTGCAAGGTAGCTGCTATTTATTCCCTAGATCACAGGACGAGAGAGCTGTATGAATCCTGAGAGCACCCAGTAAAGAGCTTTACTGGTGGGCCAATCAGACAGTGTTCAGCAGAGCCCATCGGTGGGAAACACCAGAGTGGATAACGATGTTATGGCAACAGGAAGACCTGTCCCTAAGATGGAGAGTGAAGAGCTTTGGATGAGAGAGCTGCTGTAGTGGACCAAGAGGACAGTTTTGAACCTGACATGCTGGAGAAATATCTGCTTTATCTATTTTGCAAGGCTGTTTGGGGGTCCAAGTAAGATAATATATGGAAAATGTGTGAAATGCTGCACAGATCATATAAATATAAAACATCACTGCTATTAATAAAATGGTGTTATTCCTCCTTACTGATTCATATCTTGTTCCACTTAAGCCTTTGGGCTATTTGAATTGACCCTCATTAACAATGTTAACTTGCATTTTTACAGCATATTAGACTTCAGATCACTTTCACAGATTTTTTTTTTTTTTTTTGAAATGAAGTCTTGCTCTGTTGCCTAGGCTGGAATGCAGTGGCACAATCTCAGCTCACTACAACCTCTGCCTCCTGGGTTCAAGTGATTTTCCTGCCTCAGCTTCCCGAGTAGGTGGGACTACAGGCACACACCACCATGCCCGGCCAATTTTTTGTGTGTTTTTGGTAGAGACAAGGTTTCACTGTGTTGGCCAGGCTGGTCTTGAACTCCTGACCTCAGGTGATCCGCCCACCTCAGCCTCCCGTAGTCCTGGATTATAGGTGTGAGCCACTGTGTCCAGCCCTTTCACAGATTTTTAAAACTCATTTAGTTGAGTTTCTTTAAGAAGCAACAAAATAAAAATTGCAAAGGAACTGTACATTAATATTACAAGTATATGCAAATTTGGGGTTTCCAGGTAGTAGGGAAAGAGGATAAATACTGAAAATAAACAATCCAAATGTTTTTGGGATAAAGATCTTGGACAGTCTATGAACTAATTCTCAATCTCAGCTACTTGGCTCAGCCCATTCGTTTTCTTGAAAAAACTCTGTGTAGATACTGATACTGTCCATTGCTGCATATTCTGCAGCTATTGGCATCTAGACATTTCTGTATTCACCTCCACCAGACTATTGTCCCCTATCCTAAGCACACACAGAATGTGAAGCTTTGGACACAACTGGAAAATGTCAGCATGTTCTCAAAAGCACAGAAGCATCCCGGGAGGGAACACAAGACAGGGCTTTGACTATACGTTAAAAGAGACTGCCTCTGGTGATGGTTGCAGTGGGCTGATTAAGGACGAAGATAAAAACAGAGGACTGGAAGCAAGGGTGAGGAGCAGAGCTCTTGAATGAAGACAGAGCAAGGAGAAATCCAGAGGGATGGGATGGAGCAGATACCAGTGTTCAGATCATTCAGCTGGATTTGCAAACATCAGAGACAACTATCTAAATGATTTAGGGACACGTAATCCAAATTTTGATGGGTTTCTGATGACTACTTATCCCCACCCTGTGAAACTGAGTGTAATGGAGAAGTCACATGAGTCCTGACTATAATGGAACAAAATGCGTAACTGTCTCCTTCTCGTCTCATATATACATATTCTATTGGAAAAATGGAATTAAATAGAACCCTCCAGCTCTACAATCAGCAGAGCTCACAAATACTTTGAAAATATCATATTAGATACCTGGGATTTTTCCACAGAAGCTGTGTGTTTATCACACATTGGGCTAATTTCCATTCCCCTCTCCCGCTCTTTGTCTCCCTGCTGGAAAAATTCCTCCATGATGCGGTCTGTCCATTGCCGATACAATTCCAAGGACTTGGTGGGGTTGCTCAGGTCTGCACAGTGCACCATGTTGCGAAGGACCTGAAATCATCAATTTTTAGAAATCCCATAAAATTAGGTGTAAATACTGCCAGAACATCTCATCCTTCTCATACTAGTACGCTTGGTACTAAACCCTAGAACATTTTAATTGCATTATAATTATGACATATGCACCAAAAAAAAAAAAAAAAATGGAATTACAATGGTGCTAGCCTGGGTCAGTTATTTACCTTTACAGAGTCCCAAAGGGGAAAATGTGTGTCTTCTTAGACTGACAGTCATTGAATTTAAAAATTGGAAGGAACATTAGAGGTCAGATGCTGCTATCATTTCCTTTTCTCAGTTTGAAAAGAATGCAAAGAATTACTCCAAGTAGATAACTTCATATTTTCCACTTGTGGAAAGAGGAGAACAGCTGATGGCAATTTGTATATCCAAAACAAACCTAACAAACTTCAAGTCAATGGGATTTAAATCCAAACACAAGCTTTTGGAACCAACAGTCACGTATGCCCTATTACAAATAGATTTTGCAATTTATTTATAGACCTAATAAGCAATTCCACAAATAGGGATTTTTTTCTCTCATAAATTAGAGGATAATAAACTTGAATGTCCATTTTCCTTAGCTTGTTCTTAAGCCCTAAGCTATAGTAGTAGCCTAGGATATACCAAAAACTGCATTTATCTTTGTTTTCTTTTTCTAATTGTTGTTCAGCTTAGTTTGGTGTGGTTTTGTGTTAAATCAAAGACTTTCATCAAATACCTGAATGCGATCAGTATAGTTGTCTAGGAGAAGAACGCCTGAACTTGTAACTTTCTTCGTTTCTACCATTGTCTTCAGGTCTGCCAGCAGGCTCATATGTTTAGACATATCAGTTGCTAACACCTTGGGTAAAAAGAAAATGAAAACTTTTAATAAATTCAGTCGATCAGAGAGAATGGCAGTAAGTGAGGAACGTAGAGAGGCTCAAGTCTTACCATGTCAATAACCATCTTCCTGAGTGTCTGACGCTGCTTCTTCGTGAGATTCATGAAGATGTCACAGTGTTCTTCTTGCAGCAGTTTGAAACCCACAGCAAGGTGATGATTTTCCAACACAGATTCATCATTATACATCAAAGCAAGTTCTGAATCTAAAAAATCAGACCAAATGATGACTTAATTAAAAAGGGATATGATTTGAATGTTGGCATTATCTCAAAGTGAAATCAGACCTAGTTCTCTCCAAATTATTTCAAGAACCACCAGCCACATGCCATTTCCTCTTAGAGAAGCAGTGGCCCTCTACAAACAGAAGTCGCCAGTTTGTAAGCAAAAAATACTTCTACTGGTGTATACGCTTTCTCTGTGATTAAAATTCATTGTTTTTTAAATCCTTTTACTCATTCTATATCTCAGATGAAGAATTTAATATTAGGTAAGGGCATTCCTGAGCAGCTAAATCCTATTTTTATGTGTCTTCAAAAATTTTGTACTTTGGAAAAGAACAACGTGAAAGTACCACTAAACTTTATGCATTGTAATGAGATTTTCAAGCTATATTCACATTTTATATGCTCCCTAATCCCTGGCAATTGTGAATTTTGGATTGTCAAAGATAATGTTTGATGTAAAACTTCATTTTACCCAAATAACATCACTTTTTAGAGCTTTCTGTTCATATGATACTATACATTACTACTTTTTTGGAACAATTCTGATGTCAAATTTTCTGTCTTTTTACTCTCTCCACGAGAAATTGCAATATCTGGAAACCTAAGCTGCAGCTTCCAGCCTGCCTTTTATATAGAAGAATCACAGGCATCTTTTGTTAGACAGAAGTCTGCTTGGGAATATGGTCATCAGACTTATGAAACCACATTTTAATCAAGAACACCAGACAAGCGGTGGCAATGTGTTACTTAATTGCAGGTTCTGTTACACATATATCATTGCTTTAATAGTGTGCTCTGAGTACTAACCTCCGATGAGTACTCTTGTTTCGTTCATCCTGTGATCAAGGGCACAAATCTACAAGCAGGCTTTATATGTTGCAGTGCTATAGGTGACTGTAGTAGATAGACCATTTTTCTGTGTGAGGCTAACTGGCCTATATATGGATTGATTCATGACACCACACTCTACCAACTGATATAATCCATGCAGACACATAGCTGCCCCAACATTTTGTTTGTTCAATAGAAGAATGAAGTAAAAGAATCCAGTGTACTCCAAACCTAGGTCATTCAGATATTCTTTGGATAAAGGTCAAGGACTGATGATCAGGACTCTTCTGCAGCAAGTAGCTCAAAAAGCATTTCTAGGAAACTATCCGTACTTGATGTTATTCATGACCACATTGGGATAACCAATATTCTCAAACTACTTAGATTTCCAGCACTTAAGAGATAGTGCATTATTTGAGAGAATGAAAGGATTTTCAAAGGTGTGAAAACTAAACATTTTAAGCATGACAAAAGCTTCGAGTATGGCTTGGGATCCTAAGACTAGACACCCCTGGTCACTCAGGTCATTGCTACTCCCAATCCATAATCAAATCTATGCAGTTGGAGGAAAATGTGTGGAACTTTTAATGACCCTTCCTTCTGAACTGTGGAACTCATTCCAGTGCTTTTTACAGCGTCTTATTTTTGCTTGGAGGTTCCCATGTGCAGATTTAACATCTGTGGCTGCTTCCCAAGCAGATAGGGACAGTAGCGAGTTACTATGTTCTGTGCGGAGTTTTGTATAATATCAAAAGTCATTATCATGGGATCACCAAACCTTTTCTTGTTCTTTATGAATAATTCCATATCTGTTATTCTTTCCTTACATATTGTATTTGCCAAACTTTGAGTACTTTTTATGGCTCCCCTATGACCCTCTCCAAGTTCTCCAAGCAGCTCAAACATTGTGTTGCCAGACTGGACTGAGTATCCACGAAAGGCCTGACCAGTTTGAGAGGAATGGAAGGATTGCCTCACTATTATCCTTGTGATTATCCATAATGAAAACATTAGGAGGAAAAAACTTAAGCAGTGAATCATACAATTATCTGGAATGACTGTTCTGGTGGTGAACTCACTTGTGTTGATGAGAAACTGATTGGAGACTCCAGGATGATCAACGTCATGGATGGCAGCTGCAAAAATGGCTGCCAGGATTTCCAAATCTGTGAAGACAGCCTGTTGGGCAAATAAACACATTTAACTCCACATCCAATTTGCCTATCCTGCTTATTCAGTTTCATTTGTAAAGTATCCTACTTTATCCTTGTTGGGAGAGGGATTGTTGATTTATGTAATATCTCAATATACTAATTTAAGTAAATGTAGATTCTGTTCATCATCATAAAGTCTCTGACGTGAAAGGAATGATGGCCAGAGCTCAGCCTCACATCAAGCCTAAAGGCTGATGCTTGGAAAGACATTAGCACAAATCTCATGGAGTGTGTCAATGTCTAATGTTTGTTTCTTGGACCAGTGGTGTGGCAGCATGGTGCTTATGTAACACAAGCAGATACAAGTCAAAGAAGCAAAGAAGCAAGTCAGGCTGGCTCTGCTCTGAGATATAACAACCTTCATATGCTGTTAGCTGAATAACTTAGAGAAAATGGCCAAACTCCCGATTCATAAGATAAGCAATAAATTATTTCCCAAAGCGAAATTTATGGTGTGGTCACAAGCTTTTAGATATTACTCATTCATTCAACACGTATCCACTAATCATTTACTATGGGCAAGATTTGAGAACCTTCCTAAGAAGTGAAACCTGAGGCCCCGCTGCTCAATTCCTTCATGTCATGTCATGTCTGCCCCTACCCATGCACAATGATTCAAACCTAGGATTAATAAGGTATATATTGGTGCTCATTCTAGGGCTGAAATGTCTTCCCTCATCCTCTGGGATTAGTTAAATCTTCTGGTCCTTCCAATGCTAGCTTGAGGCAAGTTTCCACCTCTCCTATAAAGACCAATCCCATTACTCAAGCACTCACTGAACCCTCCCTTTTCTAAAAAGCTTGCAGCACTCATGGCCATTTTCTGGCCACTCAATAGGTATACTATTAATAACACCGGGCAGTTGATAAATAGTGTTGCCTCACTCTGTGATACTTACACAGGGTATAAAAACAGTACTCTTTCTCTCCTTCAGAGGGATCAAACACCCTTAGCTCCATTTCACTTTCTCAAGATTTCTTGGATTTCTTTTCTTAGAAAATATGCAACTCAAGCAACAGAGTTGTGGCCAATCTTTTTTCACCTTCCAAACTGAATCTGTAAAGGTGAGGCTGGATAGGGCATGGCCAGTCCCTTCCTGCAGTGGTCCAGCACATTTTGGGAGCACTTGACCATCATTTTCATTTGTCAAGTAAGAGTATGACCTGCTGCATACATTGTTGATTATATTGGTATACACAAATGCATTAATCTGTGAAAGAAGGAGCTACAGCCACCTTCTCAGAGTTAGTATGGCAAACTATGAATATTGTTTCTCCTTGTTTCAGCATTATTAATTCTTCTGTTCTAGATTTTTAGTTACTATTTCTTCAATACACAGCATCAGTTTTATATTTTTTTAGGAGAAAAAGCCTCTGAATACTTATTACTAATAAGAAATGTAAAGAGTATTTTATAGTTCTGCGATACCCCCCTGGGAATGTAGTGCTCTGTATATACCTAGGGTGGTGTTGGGCAGTTCAGATAAGTACTTGCATACTGAGAATATACTACCTACCAGACACTGAACAAGACATTTTGAGGTACATTGCATCCCTTACTAGAAATACAATGAAGAATAAGACATGATTCCTGCCCTGAAATCCTGTTAATTGCTTTATAGTTAAATACTTTTAATAGTAAGAGATGTAAAGGGAAGGTTACTCTGATATTAGAAAGCAAAGCAAGTAGAAATGTCATTCATTTTTTATAAATAGCTCAGTTAATGGATGTGATACATTTTATAAAGAACCAGTTCAAGTATGTAGTGTGGTCTAATTACATTAATTTTGTAAGTATATTGCATATTGTAAGGCACTTAAAACATTTTTTTTTCTTTTTATTTTTTTTTTAGAGACAGGGTTGCCCAAGCAGGAGTCCAGGGGAGCAGTCATAGCTCACTGTAACCTTGAACCCCTGGGCTCAAGCAATCCTCCCAACTCAGCCGCCCGAGTAGCTAGGACTACAAGCACATGCTACTACATCCAGCTGGTATGGCATTTTTGAAGGAGGATGGGCAGGAATGCAAAACAGATCATAACTACTCACGTCTAATGCTGGTGTAGAAAGGAGAACGTGGGTTGACTGAGCTACATCAGCAGCGTGCAGGCTGTTGTGATATGCCACGTCGGAATGGTAATGGTCTTCTAAAGTCATCATGTAGGTTATAAATGTATCAGATGAGATTCTGAATGTCTTCAGGAGGTCTCTTTCCTATGTTGTAAAATGGATTAGAACATAAATAAGTAGATGTCCAAAGTGGAGGAAAGTTAAATCAGAAAAGCAAGATGGAAAAAAAAATCATAAAGAGCCATCCAACTGGAAAGCCAGCATTCACTCCTGTTCACTCACCTGGAATATAGCATACATGATGCATGTTAGGGGCCTATTGTGGGAATATCCAGCCACATTAAAGATGTTAAGACCCCATTTGTTCAGGTCTTCCAGTTCCTGCAATTAAAAATTTAAAGGAATTTAGGAATAAGGAAAGTTGTGCTCACATGCCTCATTCTTTTAATTTATTTTTTGGACACTGGCTGCTTAAGTCTTTAGAGTGGCTCCTTAGAGTGCTTCGGTTGCATGAAAATCTGAAAGTTAAATTGCCTAGGAGGTCGTGTGTCCTCTTCAGGATGGCTACAAATTTCTGAACATTTTTTTATTCAGAAAAAGGAGAGTATCTATTTATAAATTTAGTTGCTGACCTATATTGGACATGCATCAGTCTTCAACCAACGTTGCTTTCAAAGTGGCCACAAGTGAACAGAGATCACTCTAGTCCAATTTCCCTGTCTCTCTCCTCGCTGCTTACTGGCCCATTAGTCACAGCTCGAAAATCAGTCTCAGGGAAAACTCCTCTGCCCTTTGGTTATCATCACTGAAAGCCAGATCAGGAAGACTCAGCTGTCAGAATGTGCATAAGTCAACCCAATTTAATGTAAAAGGTCATGAAGAATGCCAGTCATAAATTATATCCTAGGGCTTCTGGGCCACAGATGGACCTGGAAGAAACATCACTCAGTCCTGTGTTGTGAGATTATTCCAAGGTTATCTGATTTAAGGACCAATTTATTTCATTCTTAACAACCACCCAGAGTAAGAGATCCAGGCTTTCCATTATGACTTGGCCTAATGTTTAATCAACCTTCCTCTAACGGCAGCTTTCAAAAGGTCTTACCGCTCACAGTAAGCTGATTTCATATTCTCACAAAGTTGAGAGGACCTCAGTAGTCACCTTGTGTGGCCTCCTAAAGGATGTATGAATTCTTTCTATGCCTCCCTCTACTACTGGAGTTTGGGCTCCAGAGTCAGTGCTGTCAATTTCTCTTTATTTCTTTTCCAGCACTACCGATTAGTGCAGATTTTCCCATTGGTCCTCAGCATACAGTCCCTGAAATGTCCTCTGGGATAATTGAGACCTGCCTATTGACCTTTCCTCGGGTTTTCCCCATGTCTCTTCAGAAGGATTCTTCATTCATAATGAACTGTCCATAACAAACCTAACTCGAGACAAAACAAAAAAAGTGGTTCTTTGGTATGGAAAAAGGATCTTCCATCAGATACCCCAACAATGGCATTCTTAATAACTACCAGCATAAGAGATCCAGGCTCTCCCCCAAGACTTGGTCTCATGTTTAATCAACCTTCCTCTAATGACAGCTTTCAGAAAGCCTTACTGCTCACAGTAAACTCATTTCATATGAGCTTCCCTAACACAATAATGCAAAAGCAATCCCTACTGTTTTCTAAAAGGTATACGGTCATCCGTCTGCTGTAAAGCAGAGAGCTACATGCACAAAACCTGAGCTTATACACACCTTGGCCAGGTGATCTTCATTTTCAGTGTTGACTCCAAAGCGTGAGATGCTTGTATTGTTTAAGCTTGAACTATGCATTAATTTCTTCACTCCACTTATCTGGGTCATGAGCTGCTGCTTTTTCTTTTTCTCCCTGTCTTTCTGGGTGGGAGATGGGATCTCCACATCATTCTGCTTGTCTGCAACAGACAAAGGAATATGTTTTTCAGCACACGTGTCTATGAGAATCCACTGCAATATTCAAAACAACTCTAACCATCTGTAACAGCTTTAGAATCTTATAAAATCTTGTAGCACTATTTCACTGTATCTCTAGGGTAGTTCTATGAAGTAAGTGGGGAATATATAAAATTTGTTGAGAATGATAAGAAGATTTGTTGTTCCATGTTATTGCTAGGCAAATTAAAGCCCAGAGGAGCTAAGTAACTTGCCCAGAAAGCAGCAAAAATAGGACCCAAGACCAAATCTTCTGTTTTCAGTGTAATTTAGGAGAATTACCCTTATACATTTGCAAGGTGGAGCACCAATATTTATATGTAGATTTTTAAAATAAAGTGATTAATATATTTTTGTATAATAAAATGTTCATCAGATTAATAAAAACAGGTTTCATGATCTGCTCATCTTATCTTTACTTAAAAAATTTTAAAATCCATATGGCTTTAGCAGGGCTCAGTTTAAATAAGCAGTATATATGTTAGAAGTAGAAATGGGTCATAATCCTCAAACAATTACTTTAAGGACTTGGTTTATTACCCTTTGAGGTTTAGAGGAAGACTATAATTTCAGTTTTATTTCATGCCTTGTGTCTATTAATTCTACTAATAAATAATAATAAGGCCTCTCATTTGTAATAAGCATTACACTTACTAACACATTTAAGGTTATTACATACTTATGATATTTCATAATATTTTTAAAAGTTGTGTTACAACAAGGTAACAGCAGAGCTTGGATTAGTGAAAAAAAAATGTGCCTACCTGCTTATAGAAGCTCTTTCCTTTACATTGTGCTGTTAAAAATATCAGCAATCAAATATTCCATTTCACTTCACAGGGAGATGTATGCTCAGTAATCCTGAAAAAATGTGTTAACTCTTTCAGGCCACAGGGATGCTGGTGGGTGCACAGAGGCAATTATTAAATTGCATAAAAACTACTTTATTGAACTAAATGACATCCTGTGGCTGAAAGAGTTAATGCAGCTTTCAAAAGTACCTACATTTACCTCTGCTAGTTACAGTGAAAATTAGTAGGAAGACAACTTTGCCATTTGAAAATGACATGCTCCCAGATGGCATTTTGGGATCTAGACGATTTGTTTTGACTCTTGCAGATAATGGCACAGTCACATGTTTTCCCCAGAGACCTCTGGCTGCTCATAGGCCCCTGTGGACACTTCATCAGAGCAAAGCAAGCACAGTGAGACAGTACCAGCTTTGTGTATACCTCACCTCTTCTCTGTGGGGCTGAAGCAAGGGAATTCTCCATCCCTGACATATCAATATTGCCTCTAGGTGTCCCACAAGCTCCTACACTCACAAGCCTATGACTTTTGCTTAGGGAGGAATTTTAGTGGTCATCTCAATTAGTTTAGGGGTTTCCAACCTAGTCCAGCATCAGAAGCACCCAGGAAACTTCAGAAAAATACAGATTTATAAGCCCCACCCAACCCTACTGAATCAGTATTTTCTTAAAAGATTCCCGAGTGACTTGGCTAATCAGAGCCAGGTTTGAGAACCAATAACAATCCCACACTCTCATTTTTCAGATGAAGTCAGCAACTTGCCCAAGCTCAAAGGGTAATTTATTTAACAGATATTTATTTTGCAATTACTTTGCTCCAGACACAGTGATTTAATAGCATAGAACCCAGGCCTTGAGGTTCCTGTTAAAAATCTCTTTCCTGCCACACAATCTCTGGCATAAAAACTGTATTTTATATTAGTTTGAAATTACTTTTCTCCCTGTCACTTTACTCCTAATAATTACTACTTTTTGCTAAAATGAAAGGCCACCACAGGGCCTGCCTTTCTAACCACCATTCTTCACCTCCAGTTAAAGAGGCTCGTAGATTCTCCTGTGTCACTGCACATATAACCATTTCTAGTAGGACTAGCAGCCTTTTCCCTTTGTTTAATTAAAGATTTCCCGCAACAGTGAGTAATTGAGCTGAACCACTACTGTGTCTGGAACACGGCAATGATGAAGAAGACCATTATTCACAAATAGTGCCAATTTGACATTAATGGGTGTTTCCCTATGCAGGCACTGGAACAACTAATAGGTTTCCCTATTCTGAATTTCCTCTATTAAATGCTTAGCCAGCACAGTGTGGAAATAATCAGAAACTCAGACTCGAAGAAATCACAATAAACACACTGAGTGAATTTACATTTATGGAATAGTCAGAAAACAGTGAGCAAACAGCCAGCCTGTATAAAACAAACAAAAAGCAGATACAAAAAATAGTCTCATCCAAATTCTGTTAATGGCTTAATTTGAGGTTCCTGTTTTGCTAGATCACACTTTCCAATTATGCAAAATTCCTAAGCTCTTTTCCTTGCATCTTGAAAATTCTAAGTTCTAGATTTTGAGATGGTAAGTAGAGGATTTAAAAGGATAACTTTTCTCTGTACATGAAAATATTAACTAAATTGTAATATAACATCTAAAAATCTTGTATTATTTATTCTCCTTCTCCCTAGGTCCTGCTTTATTTCCCTTGAAATTAGACACTTCTATTTCCCCTTGTACCAGCAACCTGGAGGCTATTATATCACAGCATCAGTGAGTGCCTGGACTGGTAAATATAGTCTGCTGCCTGCCTTTCTCCCTGTCCTCCTGCATCACTTTTTTTTTTTTTTTTTTAAGATACGAGCAACACAGGTTTCACATATCTCTGGATTAAGGGATTTCCCTCCTCCCTGGATGACACATTTTTAACATTTAATGACTCTTATTGAGATATTGCTCTTCAAGTTTAAGGTAAATTGCTAAGATCTTATTTTATGCTCACTGAAGTGGTTGCCAAGGTCTTACAGGAAACTTTTATATTATTAGAAACTGTTAATACATTTTTTTTTTTTTTTTTGAGACAGAGTTTTGCTCTTTTTGCCCAGGCTGGAGTGCAATGGTGTGATCTTGGCTCACTGCAACCTCCATCTCCTGGATTCAAGTGATTCTCCTGCCTCAGGCTCCCCAGTAGCTGGGACTACAGGCATGCACCACCACATCCAGCTATTTTTGTATTTTTAGTAGAGACGGGGTTTCACCATGTTGGCCAGGCTGGTCTCGAGCTCCTGACCTCAGGTGATCTGCCCATCTCGTCCTCTGAATGTGCTGGATACAGGCGTGAGCCACCATGCCTGGCCTGTTAATAAACATTTTATTTTTAGGTCCCACAATCCTGATTCCTAAAGATTTGTTTCCAAAATGATATATGTATTACTTAAGAGTCCTTATGTGATTTTGTTCTATATATTCTGTGTTCCTAACAGCCTTCTTTCCTCGTTAAAGGATTGACAGGGTGTTTAGGTCTAGATGTAAAGAGAGCCAAGTCCTAGTTCTGGCTGAGGAATGTATTAGCCAAGTGATCTTGGTCAAGTTACCTCATCCCTCTGGGTCCTCTGTTTTCTCTCCTATAAAATGAGGGAATTGGACTACAAGGTTTTAGGGTCCCATGCAGATCAGAAGGTTTATGAAGAAGGCTTCATGGTCTTCCGGGAACATTCATCATGCTCACAGGATAAAACTAAGAGTTCCATGCCCTTCACTGTCAGTCTGGAAACAAACTTCATTTATTTGTTTTTTGAGATTGTCAAATTACAAGCCGAGGGTTCACCACAGAGAATCCAGATGGCCAGGTATGTCTTAGCAAAACTGATAAACTCAGTTCATATCAAAGTTATAGGAAGTTAGAGTTGGAAGGGATTTGAGATGTCATCTATACCAGTGCTCCCATTTTACAAGTGAGACAACTGATGCATCTTTTGTTCATATTATAGGTTTTTTCTTCCTATATCTTCTCAAGAACACTTAAAATTCCAATCTGCCTGTCTAGTCTATTTGATGGGGTTTACCCCATATACCCTCAAACATATATACCCACTGACACACACCACCCTCTTAATGCTGCGTCTACAAGGATTGAGATTCTAATAACCTTCCTCAACAATTTGTTCTTGAATTTAATTTTTGGAACAATGAGAAGCCAAATGACTGGTTTTGCTCAAGAGATCTGCCTAAATAGCAAGCACAATAGGCAAGAAAGAGTTGACATTTGCCTCATCTTGGACAGTGTTGAGACTCAGAGCTCATATTTAGCATCTTTTAAATTTTTTCTTTTTATTTTTTCCTACTCTGAGGAATGAATCATCTTTATTATCTTATCAGCTTTCTTTCTTGGTAGCCTATGGTGATAAAAAAGATTAATTAGTGGACTAAGATATTCTTGTTGTCCTTGGTAAGCAGATATTGAAAGAGACTACAAATGAAGAGGACTGCTTAAGTCCAGTCTTGGAAGATTAAGGGTTCAGAAACTTCATATAACTTTAACTACAGTAGTGAGAGTCTCTTCTGAGAAGTCCTCAAGCCCTCATATTTTAAAATGCAATGCTTATGAAGACAAAAATGGGTTCTTGCAGTTTTGATTTTATTCTCGTCTCCCACAGTCATTAACCTGTAAAATGTCCCTAAAACAGCTTCCAGCTAATGAAAAATCATTAGGCACTACACAGAGCAGGGTATATCTGAAATGCTCAGCAGAAGATCCCTTTCTTCAAATGTATTAAAGGAGAAGAAAAGGATCAGTATTTAATGTTTTCTGTAGAGTTACTTTCTAGGCACCTCTGGGAGCTAGGATGGATGAAAATTCTTCTCCTTTGTTCTCTGACAAAGGCGTTGCAACTGCAGCTGGAGAAAATTAAGTGCTGCAGACACTCACATACTAGAAACTGTTAGAAAGGCACTTGTTAATCATGTCTGGTGACCATCCACTGCAGAGTAATGCAGTAAGCTCTGTATGAGGCTGCTTAAAGAGAGGGCTGATTGATCTGCTGATAGCAAGAACTACTTTGGTGTTAGAGAAATAGGATTGATCTTAGAAATAAAACCAGAAGAGGTATTTGTTTCAATAAGGCACATGTACACTTATGTTCATTGCAACACTATTCAGGATAGTAAAGACATGGAATCAACCTAAATGCCCATCAATGATAGACTGGCTAAAGAAAATATGCACATATACACAAGCATTTCCATAGATCCTCTGAAATCTAGGAGGAGGTTCCCAAATCTCTACTCTTGTCTTCTGCACTCCCACACGTCAAGGAAAATGCTCATTGATTTAATGCTATATGGCTATTCCAAAAAAGAAGAAAGGATGCAATGTTCAGCTGTGAGAGTGGGTCACTTCCCTGGAAAATGAGGTTTCATAAGCAAGCATAATTCAGCAGCAATTTAAAGTCAACAAAATTAGAATCTAAATGCTATCCATTTACTTTGATGCACAGATCTGCAGATTCTGTAAGACTTCTTAAATCAAAATTGTCCTAATAGTTTCATTATACAAAAGTTGCCTTTAAGACTGAATTCAAAAATCCCAAATAATCAAATAACATGCATGACAATAGTTGAGGACCATTCATGCAATCCTTTTTGGTCAGTATCATGTGTTAAATACCAGTAATGTAACAACAGAATAATGGATAAAGCATCAGATGGGAAAGAGAATGAGGCTGCTTGCAGAATATGAAATCCTTAAGATAGTATTAAAATTCTCCCCATACCATCCATTTATCTTTAATAAATAACTTAGCAAAGCAATAGTCAAATTATTCCCAAAGCTTATTCTCACGGACCAAATCACCATGGAATTATTCCTCAAGCATATCCCCTACAAAACATCATAGAGGAAACCTTTTGCTCAAAGCTCAGTTATTGAAGGAATTGAAAGGCTACCATGTCAGAGGAGCCAATGGAGCTGTCTCTAGGGCTTGGGTGATTGGATTTCCCTCATTATTTCAGAGGTCTTAGCAAAGATGGAAGTGGGCAGGCAGACAAGGTGGGGCTGAGGGCCGTTTAAATACAGTTAGCCCATAATAACCCTCTGTCTTGGATGGGTATTTTAATTCTTTTTTTCAAAAACATGATCTTTCTGCTTTTTTTTTTTTCTTTTGAAGACTGGCCTTAGTTATGATTTTAAATGGATTTTTATATGACTCAACTCCATCCCCAATTCACATGGGGATGTCCTTGATAGATTGTAGAAATTAATTCTGAAAACTCCAGTTATAAAACAGGTTTTTCCCAGTTATTATCTTACCTAAGAAAGTATTTGAAATGTATTCAGACACCTGGTTCCCTGACCGGCTCATCTCTGAGAGGTGTGTCAGCTCCCGGTTCAGCATTCTTTTGAACTGTTTATAAAGAACAAAAATGCATTAACCATTTTCAAAAGAGCAAATGTTCACTTTAAATGTTTCCAACTTTACTGTCCAGGAATCAAGAGGTTGGATGAGCAGATACCATTAGATAAATAGTACTGTTTCTACAAAATGTATCTCTTCAACTTGAAATTATTCCAACGTCACTTTTGGAAAAGAGGTTTTCTTAAGATTTCTTAGAATTAACAACTGATTACTTTTGAAGATGCAAACCTAGGAAAAGGAATTTTAATAGATGTCAAGATAATTCCACTTGAAACTGTAACTACTTTTAAAAATACATTTGTCTGAAATTACCTCTAAAATATAATTTAATAACCTATTTGGTGACAGGAGATTATATGTGAAAAGTTTAAGCGAAAAAGAAAAAAAAGAAGCATCTTTTAAAAAACAGAATTGAGTAAAAAGAATAGGGTTAAAACACAGCATAGTACACTTAAATAAAATGTAATATAACATGCTCTTATTTCAAAATAAGAGGTCCCAGTGGGTTAAATGAACACACAAATTAAATCATTACAGATGTCCTCTACTTCACACAAAACACGCGCGCACACACACACACACACACACACAGATACATGTTTCACATTTTATCAAAGACACAGAACACAATCAAATTAACCCACCTTGATGTAACCCCAAGATACAGATAACAAATAATTTGCCTCAGGCATTTTGGAATGCTCTCTTTGCCACAATCCACAAATCCCTTTGAAAGAATTCACGGTTCTGAGAGAGCAATCCCGATAGGATCAGGAAAGCCCTGCAGATCCAGTGATAAAATAATCAAAACTTAGAAAAGACAAAACCTCCAAAATGTATGGCATTTCCTAAGCCAAACAAAGCCCATCTTCGCACTCCATTCTTGCAAGAAGCCTATGCTCCCTGCTTATTTCCTGGCAGAAGAGAGCAATGAAATCAGGAATTGCACGAAGGAGCAAGAGCCTGTCCAAATGTATTCAGCTGGCTGGTTTGAAGCACTTATGAATTATGAATAGTCCTGGTGGCCGAAGGGGTTTCCACTCTTCTACATTAGTCCTACTCAGCCGAACTCTGCAAGGAAGAAGCAATTCTTCTTTCCTGAGGAGTTGCCAGACTAGAAAACACAGCCATCTTTTAAAAAGGAGAAGATTAAAATGGAGGAAGCCCCATGAATATTTAAGTAAATCTGAAGTCGGTACCCTCCCCCATTTTAACTAGGTGTTCCTTAACCCTCTCTCTCCACTGCAGACCAGAATTCTGCAGATGCAGCCTCTGCACAAAAATCCAGCTGCTCTAATGGATCAAAGTGATGATGCATTTGATGAATCGACTTTCTGAACATTTAAACAAACATTTAAAAAAGGTTAGGACCGTGGCTGTTTTCAGACTAGGCTGCCGGTACACAATAATTTTTGTGAACTAGCTTTTTGGAGGATTATTTGTCGCACACCAAGCGTGTGCCAATGCATTTAGCCTCTTTTCATAGTAAAATGAATGGGAATGGAATTAATTTATTTCATTTGAAAAGTACTTCCTATGCAGCACGTAAGTTTCTGCCCTCCATTAGCTCATTGATATGCATATTAGATTGCATTTGACAAATGTATTAAACTCTTTTAACCTTTCCATCTAGGATCCAGAGCGTGTTAGGAAATATGAACAGTCATAACTGAAAGAATGGTGAATTGTTTGAGATTTAGTGTTACCTCTTCTAACTCACATTAGAAATCTGAGGATTTAAATTAATTTTTATTTTATTTTAGCCATCCAGGGCATGTGGAGAAAGTCATTTCTTCCCTGCATGTTTCTCTCTCCCTTCTTCCCAGCCCCTCCCTTCTCCTTGTCAGCATTAGAGTACAGGCAAGGGGAAACACTAGAGCTTTACTGCAGTGGGATTCCCTGCCCCAGGCTCATCCCATTTCCCTCCTCATCTCTCCCCTCTGTTATCCTACCCCTGTACTCCCATAATTTCATTTATAGCAAGTTGAAGGAGTAGCAAAGCACCACGGCAACAACCCTGACTTGCAATTGGCTTTTTTTCCTGTGAGGCATTCCCCTTTCAAATGAGCATCAGCATCCAACAATAGCTTTATTTCAAGTATCCAAGCCCGGGTTACGCCATGGCCTGTGCCTAGGAGACCTGGCTTTTGGAGGTGAAGCCAATGCAAGTCAGTATTTCTGCCTGCTGGCTCACTGCACCATGCATTGTTCTCAAAGATGTCCAATCACCCTCTTTTTGGGTAACCCTACTTGTGTATGTGGGTGTGTTTCCCATGATACAATATGTTAGTAACCAGGCATCTCTGAATCAATTATCTCAGCTAGCGTATTTTACTTATTGAACCTCTGTGCAATTTTGAACCCCAGGTGAATCTGTGAATCGCATGACTTCCAAATTATTTAGTTTTAAAGACACAACTGCTCCGTCACAATGGCCTCTCATCTTAAATCCTGAAAAGACAGGTACTTAGGCTGAAGACTCAGAAGCTGAAGAAGACAAGTTTATTGCTCTGACCAATACGCTGAATTTTGGCAAAGAAGTAAACTTTACTTGAATCATTGTAAAAATAACTTGTAAAAAGCTTAGAGACAGATGATTTCTTCCATAATTTTCTCTGCACTAGACTTAGGCAAATATAACATTCAAACAATTGTCTCATTTTGGCTTCTTTAGTCTCTCTGAAACACTTAGGAATGTTTTAGAGTCAATCAGGTTGGTATTAGTTCAATAATCCCCTTTTTTCCCACTTATTTGTCAACCATTTACTGAATACCTAAAATGACCAGGGAAAAGAGTGATGATATAGCAGTGAAAAAAACAAAGGAACAAACAAAAACTCTTTTCATGCTTTTAATCAGCTTTCATTCTAGTAGGAATAGATATATTAGGGCACGTTGTTTAACCACAACAGCAAACAGTCTGGAGAGGGTGGGGCCAGTTCTTTATTAGCTATATCAGTATCTCTGCTCAGAAGATAGGAGCAGGTAGAAATTGAATCATAAAAGGCTATAAGAGGAAAGACTTCTCTGTTTATTTTCTTCCTATAGCCTCCCATTGCCACAGGACCCTGTTGGGATACATTGTCAATCACTTTCAATATGGGAACAGGGAGGTGGCTCTCAGCTGCAGGGCTGAAAATAAACCAAACTCCTCACCTTTCCTGCATGGTTTACTGAAAGGATCAGTGTACTCATCTAAGTCATTAACAGATGAATATCACCTTTCTCCTTTCCAGGCCTAAACTAGTTCTCCTAGGAGCCTTTTGCTAAGGGCATATAGCAATGCCACCAAAAAACAAAGTCATCTTAAGGCAATCATAAAACACACAACATGGTGAAGTATGCAAATGGAGGTCACTTAGTGTCAGAAACTAACCTAGTCCTTTAAATGTTGCTTAGCAACAACTGTTGGTTTTCCTCCTCCATAAGGGAGGGCCCAACCACACTGACGTGAAGGCAATCATTGCTCTCATCAAAAAGCACGTATGAAGGGCCCATTTATGTTGGGCTCTGTACAAACTAAGAAAGGCAGACATGGCCTTCAAGGAGCAGACAGCGGGGGGTGGAAGGGTATCTTTTACATTCTGGTATATGTAGAGTCGAGTTAGTATGACTAGCGTTTAACTGTGTGATGAGACACATTAAGAAATAGAATAGATATGAATTATGTTTGAAGTGACGCCTGAGGAGACAGTTGAGGAGCTAGGCTTAGTTGGGTTTTCAGCAACTGACTCCCACACGGGAGTGTTTCTGTTGAGCCAGAGGCAGCCACTATGTAGTAGACGAATCTTGACTTTTCATTCTCGGCTCTCACTCTCCTGTGTAGTTACATCACCTCTCATGTGTAAAATGAAAATGATGCGTGATTTTAGGATCTCAGCCTTTCAACCCTAACCTTTCATACTTGTATGATAAATTTTGTGGCTGCCTCCTACAGTTTGGACACATTATTTACCAGCAACCAAGACTTCCCAGAAAACAAAACTCCCTCTACATGACTGAGGAAAACAACTCAGATTGAAAATGCTTCAGACCATAACAAAGGAAGGGAAGCATTTATCATCCCTCAGAGTTTTATAGTGTAAGACTTTTGGAGTTTATTAAGTTACATGTTTCATCCAGACTCAAAGGTAAAATAGCTCCTGGGTAAAACTGTGTCCCAAGGAGTTACTGGATTGAAAGGAAATGGGCATTATTTACTTTATTAAATGCAGTAGAGAAATTCACAAATAGGAACATTTATTTTAAAGATAAATGTGTCTCTACCATCTCATGCACACAGATACTATTTTCCCTAAGAATCTGCCTTCACAGGAAAACCCTGTTACAGCCTACCTAGAAATAATGTCCCCAGAGGAAATGGCCAATGCCACTTTTCAACACAGACAAGCAAAGTTTGTGAATGAACTCTTAGTAATAAAAAATTCCTCCAATGCCTTCTTAAGCTTATGCCCAACACTAGATTCACATATACTGCTAGAAATTGCAGCTATTTTTTGAAAAGGGAAGAAGGTATATTTTCTAGGTAAGTGATTTAATATTATTCGCCTAGAATATACCTTTTCTATAAAATTGTCTGATTTTTGGAATAAGTTCCTTTAATAGCGAAAAATTATTTTAAAAGTAGAGAATAGGTAATAAAAGCTAAAATTCAGTTACACTTGATAGGAACATTTTGTCTGTTTGATGGCTTCAATTTTTCTTTAGTTTCAACACTGCATACAGAGATTATTTCATCCAAGCCAGTTTCTTCTGAAATGATAGGACACTTCTTCACTTTTCTATATTTCTTGTGGGAGAATTAGTTTGAGCTTTATGCAAAGATCTGCAGGCAAGATAGGCACCATCTTGGTAATGAGTTCTTAAACTAATCACATAGGTGGAGTGAACTGGAATGATCGCAGGCTCTTCTTAAATCTAAAATTTGGCGATTTTATGTTTTGAGAATAAAACAATCCAGAAGAGTGATAACACAGGAAGTTAGTATAAAGCCCATGAAAGAGCTCCTTCTAAGACTAATTTAGGCCTGTTGAGGGTGACCTGAAAATCACTTAGGAGTGAATCTTAAGTGATTAAAACTATTCTTTACCCTATCAAAGAAAAGCTAAAGCAGGTACCTTCCTCTCATGGATAATCTCAGGATGAGGTCAGTAGGAGAAAACTGTAAGAACAGAGAATAAAAAGGTGTCAAAGAGAGGAAGACAGCCCCAGCAGTTAGTTACTCTTGTGGGTGGCCGTCTACGCAGGAGCCCAGCTGTGAGACAGGCGCCTTATTGTGTGGGATCTTCCTGTTTTTGCAGAATGAAACAACTGCCGAAGTCATTAAAGTCACAATGACTTTATTAGGGACTAACTTTTGACTCATGTTTTATACGTTGTTAGTCATAACTTAAAAAGAATTCCCAGGCATCAGGAAAGTGAAGGGACTGAAAATTCCTCCTGAAGGCACAGAATGCTAGTAGTGGTAGAAAGAAGTTTAAACTGTAGTGATACAGTTTAGTGAGAAATGAAGAAAACAGAGTCTGTCCCTGTCTTAGGTTTGGCCCTAACCAAAGATGTAATCTTGGGTAAGCTGAATTAACTTCTTGGGGCTCAGTTTCTTTAGTGGTAAAATGGCTAGCTTCTAATCTTCCTTTTGACTTTCAGGAATTTTGCATGGAAAGAAATGAAGACCCAAAGAAGTAAAGCAAATCTAAGTTTAAAACGAAAAAGAAAAAAACAGAATGGGGGATATAGTGTACCTTGTCTAAAACTCCTTATGAAACTCACAATTTCCACAATTCTTAACATTTCAGATTATTTGACAATGTGCGTCTCATCTCTTCCCTCCTTTTTGCATTTCCCTGTAATCTCTACCAATCATCTGAAACTTGATGTCCGGTTTCTTTATTGACAGGTTGGTCTTATTTGAAAAGCAAGTACAATTGAGTTGAGTTGGTAATATGGTCAAAGAAGTAATAATGGACATGCAATTGTCCATTAACATCTGCTTAATCAGCTAGAGTTCCATAATGGGTCATCTTAGCGAACAAGTTCTGCTGTACTAACATCTGCAGCAAACCTTTGGTGTGCCAGGGAACAAACACAGTGAGGTCATTCTCACTGTCCATGTGCCAAATCAGAAAGAAACTCTTCTAAACATGTTAGAATTGAGTGATTCTTTCCTTAAATGTTCAGCGATGTAGTAATCAATAAGTATCCAACGAAAAACAAGCATGAATATATCTACCATTATTCTGCATCAAAAATTATGATGAAGCAACCATAGAATCAATTCTACTTGCTAGTTAGAGGACAAATATCTGCTCAAGTGACATATTAAAAGGCAAAGCAGGAAAAAACCATTAATGCCTTCATACAGAATTGAAAAATATCAAAAGATCAAACAAATTTGAATATAGCAGCTCTATATCTTGAGATTAGGGCTTGAACAGCTCTCCAAATTATTAGATATTTCTTCCTATCTATCTAACCCTTTTCTGCTGTCCATTTTTCTCAGAATTTCTGAAAACTTCTCAAGAGATGATATAACACACATTATTGGAACGCTAAAAAATCAACGTTTCCTAGACCCAAAATGATTCCCATAAGAATGTTTATAGCAATTTCTCATGATCCAACATTCTCTCAACTCTGAAAGTTGCTGTAATGATGTAATCAAATTGACAAAAGATACTGTAACTATTTATACCTAAAGACTGATATAGTCACTATGCATTTTAAACTATATATATAATATTTATAAACTATATTATGTTTCCACATATATAAGGTTTAGCAAATAAAAATTTGGGGCACCAAGTTAAATTTGAATTTCAGATAAAGAAGAGTTTTCTTTATCTTTTTTTTTTTTTAACTGTAAGTATAGTCCTGATATTGCATATCCAAATCACCTATGAAGAGATTGGATTTCCAGGCCATACACTCATTATATATGTTAGGTTTAGGGACACTGTATATTTTTAGATAATTTAAACTTTTCGAACTTTTCTTTTTGACAGAGGACTTTTCTTCCAATGAAACGTAAGACCTGAAACTGTTCCTGGAGCATCACAATTTCATTTCATATACTCGATCCTTCCCTTTTAATTTGTCTGTTAATAGAGAAAGACAAAAAAAAAAAAAAGGAACTTTGAAGATTTGAGATGATGGTCTGATAATTAAATTTAGCAGAAACCTTTTTCAACAGATGACAAAAATCATCGTGGTAACTGAGAAAAATCAAGGAATCAAGGTACATTATTCAGTTACTCTTTTGTTTTTCCATTTAAGCCTTTCTATATTTTTTCTGTACAGGTATAATGGCTAATATTTAACTGAAAGCTTCTAGAGTCAATTCCAAGGCCACAGGGCATTAATATGATTCCAAAGTAGATGACAAAGGTTTCTTTGGAAACATTTCACAGCTAGAAGCTCTACAACTTACAGTATTTTTCAACAATCAGAAGACTTGTCATGGATCAGACCCACGGACCATCCAGTCTAGTGTCCTTTCCTGACCAGTGAAAAATAACACCTATGTTTTAGGACCTTCATATCTGACGTGAAAGTAGTTACACAGAACAGGGAAACTACCACCCAAATATTCTACTTTCTTTTCATAACCCATATGTATTGGCCATGATTCTCTTTAAGAAGTGAATTCCATTTTCAGTCTATACTACCTCTTAGGTTGTTTTAAGTCCTGCCTTATTAAAGTTTCTAATAGTTTTTGCAGCTACAAAAATTTACCATAGTTTGTTTTTGAGATTATTACTCTACCCCTTAAAAACACCATGTAGAACACGTTGTGTTTATTATTAATTGTATTGATTTCAGCTAGTGACTTTCATACAGCCCTTGAGGTAAAAGACAATGGAATGCTTCAATACCTGCCTTGGGAATTGCCACTTCTGGACTAGTGATTTCTCAGGGCTGGGACAGCCTACTAATCTGGCAATTTTCAAGATCAACTCTAGGGCCTATCAAAAAAATAAATGAAAACTTTGGGCTACATAGATGTATCCTTTTCTTCCCTGAAAGCATATATGTTATCATCTGTTTTGATATTTCAGTAATCCCTAAGCTAGAGTATGTACCAGCAAATTGAGGAAAATCTGTAACAGATTGGAGGTTTGCACATATAAACTATTAACTAAAACTATAAAAGATGAAAATAGTTGCATAACATAGTTATAAAACAGTCAAAAATTTCATAGACTTAGCGATATCTTATGTAATTTTATCATATTAAAAAGGTAGTTAGGCTTGTTATGTATTTTTAGCTATTATTAGCTATTAGCTATCACTTTTATTTTATGATAGCTATTAGCTATCATAATTTAGAAGAGATGGAGAGATGCTTTGAATAAGGTACCTCAAGATGTATAGGTTTGCTGGATTCATGGAAGGTTAATAGAGGCAGCTTCTACTGCAAACATGAAGTAGAGGGAGTGCTGGTTGCAGGTTTGCCTTACCAGTGAGCTGCAGCTAATCCAACATCATAATAGCATTGATACAAGAACATCTGAGGATTCAACTGAATCTGGAAATAAAATATGTACTGTAACTTAGTCTGAGAAACATGGCAAGTCATGAGTCTCTTAGAGACTAGAATTTTCTATCTTTGAAATGGGAAGATTAGGAATAATATATGTAAAGTGGCTGCCAAGGTGTCTGAGACCTAGTGTGTGCTCTTTCTTCCACAGGATTTGTACTTGAAGCTAGGTTTTATCTGTAAATTTCAAAATAATCTGAGCTCATGGTACCTTTCTCACTTTGGATTTGCTTTTGAGTGGAAGTTTCAGTTGGTTCTTTGATACCTAAATACCTTATTTTCATTGTTGACAGCAGTGTATATAATTAACTACAGAATTCCTATAGCATGCTGCTGCAGGTGTGATGCAGTACTATGTCACATAGATTATGTGACACATGAGTTACTCATAGAAGTTCAGACTCTCTGGTTGACATTCAGATTATTCACCAGTCTAAGGAGCATAAACCAGAATTGTCAGAAAGATAGATGAAGCAAGTCAAATGAAAAACACCATAACTCAAAATGGCCTTACGTTTAAGTCATACCATAAAAAACAGTCTATTTGGAGAAATTCAACTGTTGGTAACTATCCATTCGTGCTTCTTTGGTTTAGCCAATTTTCTCAAATTAAGACACTTTACAACTTTTTATCTATTGATTAAAAGCTATGACTGACCACAGACTACCTGACATAAGGATAACTGTACCAAGTATGCATTTTGCTCAGATTTTCACAGTTGAGATCAATGTGGTAACACGTATAAATTAATTGAATATGTGGCTGAGGTAAGAGGAGTGTCACCAATATGCCAGGAATGAAAACCAAATGATGGCAGATAATTAGGCTGCTATTCTCCAACAGATATGGAGAATGGCTGAGTTATAGACATGTGTGCTCATAAACAGGCTCCCCAGAGAGTGGAATAGCCATTGCCAGTCTCCGAAGAGCTTAGATTCTTGTCCACAGGATGCAGACTTTTTGAGAGAATAGTAAGCCAAATACTGCAAAACTGAACCAAAAACCAAACAAACAAACAAAAACTCCAACCAAAACCATGCTTCACATTTCTGCTCACAGGAAGAAAGCATTTGTCCCTGACAACTTTTTTCTTTGTTATCTGACTTTGGATGAAGGAGAAGGGTAGGAATAAGCTTTCCCTTTTTTCAGGGTACTTTGGGGAGTCATTGGGAACCAGATGAGGGTTTCTCATGCAACCTAACAATTAGAAAGCTGGAATTAGGCATGGCAGGCCCCTGCAAGTAGCCATTGCAGCACAGCAGGAAACAGGATTCCAGGGTTCTAATGGATTCACCACTAACAAATACTTGGTCACGGACAAATTAAATTAAGTTTCTGAACATCATGCAATTGATAAAAAAAATTTATTCTAATGCCTACCATGTGCCTATAGCTAGTCTAACTGCTGGGGCTTCACTAGTGAACATGGTAGACACAATCCATGTCTTCAGTAACTTTACAGTCTAATGAAAGATATAAGTAAGAACCAAGTTCCATGATCAAAACCAAAAACTATATATTGTGATAGTAAATTGTAAAACCAACAGGCTGCTGAGTTAGGGTACTAAAAGAAGGTCTTTCTAAAGAGACGATATCTAAACTGAGGTCTGAAAAACAAGACCTGGTTGACTTCTAGCTTTAAAATTCTATGATGATATGTTTTGTTAACAAGTTATACAAGAATATAATAAATTGTGGATTTCCCTTTAACTTTTATTTTTAAATTATTCAACTTTTGAGCAAACAGAACAAGATTGACTCTACGTCTTGCCATTTAGTAGGTAAAGGACTTGGACAAATTGGTTATCTTTCCCAAATCTCAGTTTCATATCTGAAAATGGGGATACAGTAAGACCTTCCTCAGGGTGAGTGTCATATGAGAACACAGGTAAGAGCACCGTGTATGCAGGAATGGATACTTCAAATATGTTTTATTACCATCCTACACTGGAACTAACAATACAAAAATAAGACACAGCTATAACTCAAAGATAATAATGCTATGTAATGCTCTATCCTGGTACCACAAGAAGCTTTGAGAGCAAATAAACTTTAAGTGAAGAAATGGGCCTTAGAAATCTCTGCATTGTCTCATAACTAATGTTCCCTTGGGCAGATGCAGAGTTTTCTGGGAAATGAAGTCCTGGATTATGTGGTTAGATTTGAGAAGCAGTGATTGGAAATTTCTGAATTTTTCCTAATCTCTATTCCTCCTTTCTTAACTTTCCAAAAAGGAGCTCATATTTTGCTCATTTTAACCCAATGTATTTAACTTCTTTAAAACAAAGAGAATCTACTCTTACCAAGGAGTTCATACTTTTGTTCATTTTTGACAAAGTTCTTCTATTTTGGCACTGTATTAAGGGCCCTAAACAGTCTTTCTTGAAAAGCAATATGTGACCTTTCTTAGTTTGCAAATTTTACTATGGCAGACAGCATTAGGCAATGACTTTATCTTAATACTTTAAATATGTAAAAGAAAAAATATAAAATACAAAAGAATTTTAAATTAATTCCAATAAATTGAAGCAAACTCTCTGAAATTAAATGATACTGATTTTTAAATATTAAAAAAAATACTAGCAAATCTTGATAAAATATTCTTAAGGATGCTCCCATGCAATGCAAGAAAGATGCAAATAAACTTTGCACAACCAGTTCCTGAGTGTTAAAATACAGCAGGAAAAGATTCAGTGATAGCTCTCCCTGACAAGAACACAAATAATATACTGAGCCTGGCCAAGAAAAACATACCCATTGCATTAGTAAACATATATGTATCTAAATCATCTGACTCACTTATAGAATGGAATCAGTAACAGCAATCACAATGGACAAGGGCTACAGGCATTGGGGGGCACTGTTTCCTTTCAGCTTGCTAAATGGGTAGCATCTGGCAGGTTAAATTAATTCTTGTGGATTATGAGTGAGGGATCCAGAGTGGGAGTTGGAGTCCATTTCATTAGTGACCCATTAGAAGGTCCCTAGCTTCTCACCATCACACAAAAGTATACTGGAAATGCACATTGAACTGGATAGTGTAAAAATGTTTCATAACTTTAAATTTTTTGAAAATACTGAAAGAAAATCTCCATCTTTATTATTGTTCTGTGCCCACCAGTGAGGTCATTACCCTGCCAGCATCCTGTTGAAAAGCAGGATAATCCATTAAAAGTCCCCATGTCAACAAATGTCTTAAATGACCAAGAAAACTGCAGAGAGCTTTTTAAAATAAACCATATATCAACTACCACCAACTGACAAAAACTTTCTTTGCTTTTCACTTCCATCTTTACAATTAAACAGAAAGAGATCTATGCCTCCTTGGCATGTATTAGCCTGAATCCTGCAAGGAAACTGGAGTCTAAAACATTCAACACTTGCAATCTGAGCAGACATAAATAAAATCCCAGATAACTAAAATGTTAGCTATGGTATTAATTGATAAGATAGGTAAGAGGATGGTCTATGAAAATGTTATGGAAGTTAGAATAGCTAAGGCAGGGTTTCAAAAAAAGCCCCACAGTTTGGTGTCCTAGAGGCAGAATCATAGCACAAGGTCTGATCTGATGACATGTTTGAGCCAAGGGGAAGTTCTCTAGGCAATGAAATATAAAGATGGAGGGTAAATCCCTCTGTTTCTTTATTCTCAAGTGATGATAATATTCTGAAGCCATATTTTCCATAGATTTTCTGACATTGAGGGTAGAGAGGAAGTTGGAAGTCCACTGTTTTCATCAAGAGGAGCTACTAAAAATTTTAGTCTCTCTTTAAAAAAAAAAAATCTGTGCCTTTCCTTTTTACACACAAATGATTCTCCTAGCCCTTAAATGGATCTTCCCTCAGTAAAATCTCCACCATTTTACCCTTTTTTTTTTTTTTTCCAACAGGGTTTCACTCCCATCACCCAGGCTGGAGTGCAGAAGTGCAGTGGTGCGATCTTGGTGCACTACAACCTCTGCCTCCAGGGCTCAAGCGATTCTCATGCCTCAGCCACCCCAGTAGCTGGAACTACAAGCACGCGCCACTGAGCCCAGTTAATTTTTTGTATTTTTAGTAGAGACAGGGTTTCTCTGTGTTGGCCAGGCTGGTCTTGAACTCCTGGCCTCAAGTGATTCACCCTCTTAGGCCTCCCAAAGTGCTGGGATTACAGGCGTGAACCACTGGTCCGGACTCATTTTAGCTTTTTTTTTTTTTTTTTTTTTTTCTTTGCGATGGAGTTTCGCTCTTGTTGCCCAGGCTGGAGTGCAGTGGATGTGATCTGGGCTCCCTGCCCTCCAACTCCCAGTCTCAAGTGATTCTCCTGCCTCAGCCTCTCAAGTAGCTGGGATTACAGCATGTGCCACCATGCCCAGCTAATTTTTTTTTTTTAATTAAAGACAGGATTTCATCATGTTGACCAAGCTGGTCTCAAATTCCTGACGTCAAGTGATTCGCCCACCTTGGCTTCCCAAAGTGCTGGGATTACAGGCATGAGCCACTGCGCCTGGCCTCATTTTAGTTTTTTAATTCACATTTTCTATATCTTATTCCAATAACTAAAACACCAAGCTTTCTTATTCACTTAAGAATTAGAAATTTTCTTTTCATTTCTTACATTATATACTAAGGAATTTTCTTTTACTTTGTTCTACTTCGTAACATAGATAATGATTAGAAATTATGGAGGAAAAAAGAGCTAACTTTAGACTGTCAAGGATCTTCTAGGAATAACTTCCCTTAATCAATATTTTCCCAAGATGCTCAATTCTCCGAGTAATTTTCACTTGATTTTCCCCACATTTAAATAATTACATTAATAGTTTATTATTTATACAAATTTTATGGCAAAATATTTGCAGTATCAGCTTAACTCAGGGGTCTACACATACTAAGACTCATTTTAAGTTAGCTAAATACATAAAAATGTGTCTCTATATGCTGTGAATCAGACTTATTTGCTTTAAACTATTTACAAGGCATTAATTACATTTATATTATGTATTATTTCTCAGTAGGTAGCTACCAACACCATTGTACCTAACTCCACTAGGATCTTGGTAATATGACTCAAGAATCAAGAAATTATATTTGGGTTGTGAGAGCTTTACATAATTTGGTTCACTGTGCGGAAACATTCTAGGGTGTAGGGAGAGGGTCAAACTGGAATCACCATCTCAAGTTCAACTTTCCATGCCAACGGCTCGGCAAAGTGGCAGAGAGAACCCAAGGCTTACCAATCCAAGCGGTAAAACTTTCCAATTTATCATCTTCAGTTTCAGAGACAGGAAAGAAAGAAATAGAAAGAAGTTAAGGGCAGTTACACTAACCACAGGGTATTTTTACTACCTAAACTTTGGCATTGGAATTAGTGAGAAAGCAAACAACAATCAAAAGCCTCAAAAGTTTAAGGCTTTTTAAAAATTCTGAAATTAAAACCAGGGGCATTTAAAGTAACTCACTTCAACTAGTTCTTGCTATGTTTTGATCAGTTAATTTTCAAGCATACTAAATTAGTTCTTTACTTGAAATTATTAAGACACTTATGTGTACCTTTTACACAAGATGTGTAAATTAAGAATGAGAAGTCTAAAAGTCAATGTAAACAAAAGACAGAATGTCCCATGTCTTTCTCAAACATATCCAGCCTTTTGCTGAAGATGAACAGTAAGCCAGATTTATGATCAGACCTATATTTTAATACCCTAATCCCACCAATTCACCTTAAGACTTTGGAGAAGCCATGCCATAATAAAATTACTTTTCATTTAGAGTGTGCCTTATATTTTACAAAATTATTTGGAGTACATTAGGTACTTCAATCCTCACTTGTTATTAGTGGCAAAAGCTACCTCATTTTCTCATCTATAAAATGACTTCAAATAGAAATAGATAATAATACTTAAGGCTCTCTTCTAGGCTTAAAGTTCTAGGACTTTGTCTAATGTAATCATGTAAAACTATAACTAGAAAGAAAATGTTTAGATCTTTCTTGGTTTGATTTATCAAATTTCATCATCAATAGTGACCAAAGACATTAGATAGTTGACAAATTAATACTTCACTGTGCCCTGTCTGATTGGCTTTAGCATAGCCTATATAATTGAGTTGGAAATATATTTTTATTTAATGATAATTTTTTTTTTTTTTTACTATTTTCTTTCTAAAACAACTACTTAAAATCTATCTTTTTAGATATCAACTGCCAATACCTCTCGTCCCAAATCTAAAATTTAAAAATTGGCTTAGTCATTTTTACTTCCTGGTATCTGTATTCAAATTTCATTTTTATAATTGCTTAAAGTTAAAACATCATGCACTACGCTGTTAGCAAAAAGTGAGGGGATGGCGGCCATGTAAAGTGTTTAATAATTAATTTAAAAATTATAATTATTTTGAGTAGCTAAAAAAATTAGAAGATGAAAGTGACTGAGCCATGAAGATACATTTTATTTTAATACATTTGCTAAACTTCAATCTTTGGGGGCTCTAGATTTCAAAAGTGATATATTTTAAAATTGCAAGTAATTAGCAGAAGGAAAAAAGTGACTGATGAACAGAATGGCATGATTTATAGCTTTAAAATCTACTCCATAAGAAGAAAAAATTATCAGGCACTTCCCAAAACAGAAACAAAAGAAACAGGAATTTTACTGTCTTCTTCATTTCTAAATAACTTAACAGGCCTTTCTTTGTGGAAGCACTTGGCTACTTTAAAGTCAATCAAACAAAGGAAGTTACAGTGAAATATCCAAGAGACTAAACAGTTTGGCACCACTTGAGGGAAACATCATGTACAAGTGCGCAAGACAGAGAGGGGCTGGTAGGTCCCTGAAAAATGCTAGAGGGAAAGGATGCTCAGGAAAGCACATTGACAACTGGCACCGTGCCTTCAAGAGCGTGAAACCTATTGACTGCAGCACAAATTTGCCCTGGCATCTTCTTGTTTAGTAAGTCCTGGTTTCCAGATATCTGAGCTATCTCTACTTGTTGAGCACACTTTTACTCAGAAGAAAAATGTTTTGGAAGAAAAATGCAAATGCAAGCTCCACCCTTGGTTTTTCTTTCATAGATAACAATGGCATAGAAGCTACGAGCCTTTTAGACTGGGACATATTTAAAAAAAAAAAAACCAAAAAAACCAAAAAAGTTTTAAAAAGATGAGCAAGAATTATTTTTTAAAAATAGAGACCAAACATTTATTCTGCTAATGTGTTGAATTCTATTTTTCAAGACTAGTGTTCTACATTTACATTTGACAATCTAAACATAGCTATTATTTTTTCCCTAATGTGGAGAAAGATGGTCACCTTAAAATGATTTATGTATCAGATTTTGAGACTATTATGCTCTCTTGTCAGCTAGCCAGAGGTAAAACAATCAAAGGCAATGTCCTCTTACTTCATTTCTGCTTGCTTTTTGGAGATTTGCTCACTTGGGGACTTTCAAGTGAGTTAGGCAGAATGATTGGGTCAAATGGATTGCCATTGAGTAAAGGAAATGGTTCTGTTAAAACCAGTGAAGAACTATTTAAATAAAACAAAACAGATTACAAATCAAACTTATTACAAAGCACCAAATAACCTTCAAACTCTGTGATTTGCTAAGTTTTGAGAAGACTAGAACTTGGAATACTGAATTGCACTAATACTAATACTCACTAGTACAACTCCATTTTGTCATAGAAAGAGTAACTGAAACATTGACAAAGAATAAATAGCTTAACCTTCTCTTTCATCTTTATTTGAAGACAAAGCCCAAGAAAAACAGTGGACATGTTACCTCCAAAAATTTCTCTTACATATTACTGAAGCATTAATTCTCTTTTATGGTCATGTTCCATGCCTTGGAAAGGTTGTGGCATAAAATGAAATTGCCCCAATTATTTGAATGATAATATAAATTTAAAAAGTAAGAATAGCTTATCTCTATTTCCCTTTTTATTTTGAGAAGCAGGGAAAAAGGGAATTTGGGGGTAGTCTATAGTCCTTTGAACGAACCTTTATTATCTTAGGCCATGTTGGAGAATTTTAAGAAACAGATCTTGAAGTTAGCAAATTGATCTGAAATAGGAAATGGATTAGTTTAATACCATTATTTGCATTTTTATGAGCACTTTATAACCATTTTCTATAATTGTGATTGCTCTTTACCCTTATCTATGTTAGGAGACACTGCTTCCCAGGCAAGAAGACTGAGCCTAGGGCAATTAATGGCTGTCCTAGAGGTTGTGAGTATGGTAGCTACAGAATATAAATTTGAACCAGGCCTCCCTAATGCTTGCCACAGTTGAAAGAACAAGATCACCCACCAACCAATCCAAAATCCCCTTAGAAGAATTACTAAATAACTTTAAACTTTTTTCTATCTTTATATGCCTCATTGGGATCATTGATAGTAAGTCAGATGAACTGGGTATGAGTCCTGGCTCTATGATTTACCTTAGGAAAGTTATTTCAACTTTCTATGCCTCACTTTACTCGTCTGTGAAGCAGGAATAATAACAGTACCTATTTCAAAGGGTTACTGTGAATATTGATTATAGAATGAGGTAAAGAGCTTAGCACAATGACTGCATACATCTGTAAAGGTAGTTCTGTTGTTTACTAATATTATTCAATCAATAAACTGAAGAGCTGAGTCTTTTCCAACTATTTTGTTTTACAGAAGAGAAAATGGAAAGATTCCAAATAGTTTTATTGTCTATAATATTATACCTAAGGGAAGGCAGAGCTAGAACTCAAACTCATGGCTTATTCCCAAGCTCTCTTCACTTTATTTTGCTCCCTCCATAATTTAGTCTATATAAATCTGAGCAGTAAAGAGAGAAAATTTGAACCAAAAAAAATGTATGAGTGCCCACCTGGCTACCAGAATTCTATTCTGCCCTCTAATCCAGGCTCACCTCTAACACACGTGGGGCCACAAACCGTAAGTCGAAATATACAAAGATATACATTGAGCTATGTCCTTTACTTGTACTTTGACAGATATTCCTCCATAATAGCCTGGAAGGTCAGGTTGAATTTCAAATTCTTGAACTCCTTGGATATGGGTTGGCCCTCTTCTTTCCCCATGCCCTTCCATCTCCAGGGACCTGTGAGCAGCTGGTGTGAGCCCTGGACCACCACCTGGTTGCCTAAGTTCCTTCTACACAAGTGTCTTCACACCTCTCATTGCTGCCTCTTGGTTAAACTCCTTAGGTCTAAGGGTGTGTATGCCTGCAGCACATTCCAGGAAGAGGCTTGTATGGCTGGGAAGTGGGTTCAAAGTCATCTGGACAGAGAATGTGGGGGTCCAGCAGATGCAAAATGTAGTTTAGAGAGGGGAGCAAAGCTGCTCCCTTGGCCTGGCCAACTCCTCACTTCCTGGGGTGGAGGGCAGCAGAAGGAAGGCCAGGCTAAGGCCCTCTGATTACAGCACAGAGCCCAGGAAAAGGATCCATCTTATGCTAGGGTGGCACTGCTGTAATCATATCATTACATTTTAGGCAAAAGTGGCACGAATATTCCTTTCAAGGACTGAACACCTGTCTACCTTCTCTCTTATGGAGCTCTAACATGAATCCACTGGCCAGTAAGATCTATTTCCTATCAGTTCTGCGGGAGCTGGCATTTTCCATAGTTATTGATTATTCAGTTAAATACAAAATGGTTTACCCCTCATTAGGGCAATCAGCCTGTCATGATCACCATCCAGTGTCATGCAGCCTAATTCCCAGCTGGCTTGGGGCCTGGTAGAATTGTGTGACTTTATCCCGCACACCCAAGAGCACTGGCAATTAGTTGCCTTCGTGCTCCCTGTTTAGTACTCTAGTATGGCTGCACCCGAAGAACTGGAAAAATAAGCCTGCGTAGCCAGGAGGACTCACTTCCCCATGATGATTATCTGTAGCCGACTTCACAATGCCTTAAGAGAAAAAGGACCATCTATCTCCCATTTCTATCTTAGCAAACATTTACTCAAGTGCTAGGTCTTAACACTTCATTCTAAAAAAAAAAAAAGTACTAATACACAGGGCCACTCTTTTCAACAACAGAATATCCATTTTCACCCAGCAGCACCCAACCTTTGTACTGCATATAAAACAGCCCCAGAGCAAAACCAATGGAGAACGAAAAGGACAGCGGAGGGCGTTTGTGGGGGAAGTGAAGACAGTGACTAGTTGCTTGAACATAGCTCCTTTCTGAATACCACAGCATGTTCATCCCTTGAAAAACATTTAGCATTCTGGGTAAGAATGACCCTTTTGACGTTTTTCACCTGAAAATTCTAGGTGAGAAACTAGGTTTCTCAGTACAATGAGGGAAGGAACACCTCCCCATTCCCCGTCAGTCACAATTAGCCTCCCTGGGATTGTTCTGGGTTGCTCCTTCCTCAGCCACTGTTGTTGCAACCCTGTACTTTTCTGACTGCGTCTGTCAGGAAGGAGACAGGAAATTCTAGTCACCCTCACAGCAGCTGCGCCATTCCTCCTATCCTCCTCTAATGACGTCGGTTGGCTTTGGTGACACAAGGTCAGGAACTGAGCCACAGTGAAGGTCAGGAAGATAGGTCACTGTTTATGCCGTTGCTGGGCTGGGGACCCTGCTGAGGCTATTTGCTTTCTTCCTTTCTATACTGTTTCTCTTTCCGTTCCTCTTTTTATAATGGAGAGCCAAAGCATCCTGTTTTCAAAACATCTGACTGTTTTGCCACTGAGGAACTCATGCTCTGATGCATTTTGCTGAAGTGTAAGACAATTCTTCTAATTCAGGAGGTGATGAAAATTGAAACACAAAATTAATGAACAATTCTAAGAAGGCAATCTGTCGTTAAGCAAAACAGCTAGCTCTAACATGTCTAATCAAATTTGGGCAGCTGGCAGGAGGTTCATTAGCCATCCTTTTCATGTTAAATAACAATACCATTGCCTTGTAAAACTTCTGCTGAACTTATTCCATCTTCTAGTAATTCTTGGAGGAAAATAATTTACAAGACTAAAGTACCTGGCAGCATCGTTCTCTAAAATTCTGGAATTCCATTTGGACCATGGCCAGCATTAAGGGATCAGAGAAATTTGGGCCAAAGAGAGGACGATGTTTCTCATCTAACTCTCTGGGCTATGAAATACATTTGAGAAAGTCTTTTAGGAGATTTGAGTCACTCAGTTTTCTTCAGAATTTAAAGGATTAAGGAAAACAAACAAACTGAAAAAGCACAACCCTACCTAGATGAAGTAAAGATGAAAGATGCTTGCTCTTCCTCCACCACACACAGTTAACTCTCTACCAGTGGCATGTAGACTGCACTTATGTAATTCCCAAATACCCCTCAGCATTACACGATTTCACCTATCACCATTCTTAAGATCAGATATTGCAAACAAAACTTAATGGGCACTTAGCTGAAACAGAACTAGGAACACAGAGTTTTTGCAAAAATGTAGTGGATACTGCTGATAGGTACACGCCCTCTATAACATGTCTTCACATCACTTCCAGATCTTAAACTCAGAGACTTTTACCCTGGCTCCTTACTTGATAAGGGTAAGCAAAATATGGCCAAATAAGACTACATAGTAATGGGAGTGATGATCAGGATAAAGTTTTAAAATGTCAACTTCAACTTGGATGGAAATCTCAGATAATTTCAACAACATTGAAAAGTGAATATGCAATATAATTTTTTTTTTTTTTGCCACGGATAATTCAGTTCCCAAAGAACGGGCGCAGATCAATTTATTTCTGGTGGTCACAAAAATGTTTGCATTGCATTATCTTGAACTCCTGGGCTCAAGCAATCCCAAAGTGCTGCCTCAATCTCCCAAAGTGCTGTGGTTACAGGTGTGAGCCACCACACCCTGGCCTCATTGCCTTATATCATACGTGTCATGGTGCATGTTATGCTTAAGTTTAACCTGAGACAATTATCTGAATAATCAATAATCTTTTAAAAGGTAGTAAAAAGAGATATTTTTAAAATTTATTCTTAGCTGTCAGCTGGGCATCATTCATGCACTAAATAATTGCTTTGCCTGACAATCTTTCCACTGTAGATCTAGAAAATGACTGAGGCTGCATGCTTTTTACTTAAGCTAACTGTGTCAGCATTGAAGGTTAGCCCTTTTGTTAGGGTTAGCTCTATTCAACTTTCATTGCTTCCTGCACACAACACCATAAAGGAGGAGCGGAAGCCTGAGGGATTGGAATCCTTACCCATATCTACAGAGTGCCTGGTCTCAGAGCCTTACTAACTACTATGCCCAATAAGATTGTTTTTAATAAATTTGCAAGACAGTCAATGTCTATTTCCAGCACTCTAGGCATGAATGGGATTAGAATACTACAGCATATTGACACTCAAAATGAAAATTAATGGCAACTTGTAGTCTCTCAGGGGGTACTCTTTTTCTCTTCTTGGAGTTAATTGTCTGCTTTATCTTGGTGACTCTAGTTAGCATATTTTGGTGACTACTGAAGTTTGCCATATTCTCTATAGTGAAAGCTATTGAAAAACTACCCCATAAATGTTGGATCTACATCTTGCATAGCCGTCAATTATCACAAAATACAGGGAACAGAGTGTCTGCTAACACTCCAAAGTAGGCTCAAGCCTTGTGGAAGTCCTTCTACACGGAGTCCCAGTGTGATTTGGAGAAGTCACACAGCAAAGCCCTCCTCACAGGGAAGCAGTTGGTTGAGCTTTACCCCAGCCTGGAAAATCCCTGAGTTTAACCTTCAATTGAGACCTTCAGAGAAAAGTCAATAAATAGTTAATCCTCAAATGTGTTCTTTTCTTTTTTTTTCCCTTCCAACTTAAACTCTAAATTAAAATTTTAGAAAGGGACTTATTTTCACCCTTTCATTAACCAATAAACAAAGAGTTCCAAGTAGGAAGAGTCCCCCCTCCCCTCCTTGAGGATCTCCTGAGGACACACTGCTTCCTCTGCGCAGATCCTCTGAGCGGCAGCCAGCAAGCCTTGATCCAAAGGTGGTACTTTTACCCCAGGAAAACTGGAGAAGGGACACACACTCACTGGTGCACCTCAGGGCTGGAAAGGGCATGCTGGCAGGTGTGGAACAAAATCTCTTCTCAGCCCCAGAAACATAGACAAGACGATACCTCAGGCTAGAATGATTGGGACTCTGAAATGTGCACTTATAAAGGTATGGTGTAAGGCTTTTTAACAAAGTGTATGTGTGTGTGTGTGCCTGTGTACACACACATATATAACTTTGTATAACTTTATAACAATATGTATTTAATATAATATTCTCCAAGGTAAAAATACAAACAAAAAGCAGCAACTCTCACTACATAAATTAGCACTCTAAGTCCAGGTGTTAATTAAACAAATGATACAATGATAGATAATTAAGGCTCTTCAACATTAAGCTTTGTCTAGGGATTGTAAATAAAACCATTTTGGGGGCAGTATGCATGAAGCAATTTCAAATGATTTCACTATGAAAATCAGCAAACTTAAACCAAAGAAAACTTCTGGTTTTGGAGACAAAGCACATTGTTTCTTTTTTATCTTAGATCATGAAAGCATCACAAAAGAAATCTTAGAAAATCCCAGGATGTCCTTCTTCTTAGAGGGAATTTATCCAACTTGAATGCAGAACATTCTTTCCAATTGATATATGAAGGTTAAACTACTTTCTTGTCTAAAAATAAATATGTGACACCTGATTGCAATGCAGCAAGATTCACTCAGATTTTAGTTTCCTGATAATTGTAAAAAAAATTTAAAGCACTTTCCATTTTATATTGATTTGGAAGCTTTACAGACAGACACCTCTCACCTTAAACCTATTCCAAATTGCATCGGTAAGAGAGAAATTTGGCTTCTGGAAATTGAAGTGTACTGAGGATTTTAAACTTTTGCTGTAGCATCAAGACACAAGTAGAGTGTGACACTTTGGAACAGAATCTTCTAGACAAAGCAAGAAACATATTCTTAGGGTTGGTAGCGTTCCCTGGTACACTCTGCAGCAGACAGAGGTGAGGGGAGCTGGAGCTCCCTGCATGATCACACTTTAATGAATAAAAAGGTCATCTCTTACCTTGTTAGAAGCCATCTCACTGACAGAGCGGTAGGTCTGTATGGTCTCTAGCTGGTCTAAACACCAGTCTAATTCCTCCAGCGTTTCCATTGCTAATTTTTGATAAGATTCTTCTGCAAACAAACACACAGGCATGTAGTTAGGCTGAAGCGGCTGCAGGCTGTCCATAGCACAGTCACCGCTGCCACCGCTGATTCCGGCGCTACTGAAGGTGCCCCCGTGCTCCTTCATTATTTGCACGCTGGCTCCTTCCTTCCAGCTCTCTCCACCAGGAGAACAAATCACAGTGGTGCTCTGCCTGGGATGGCTGGTGCCAAGTTTCTCCCCCACCCCCCGCCTGGATGAGGTGTCGGTGATCTACCAAGAAACTTCCTCTGAGGAAGAAGGCGGAGGGAACGGGAACGGTCTCTTATAAGCTCATCTGCATAAATGTGTCCTAAAACTAAAGGCAGAAGCAGCAAAGAGTTTTCTCAGGCTCTCTTTGCCTTAGTCATCCCAGGGTTCTTTAGGGTATGTGATGTCATTTCTGAGTGTTTTGCCATCTCAAGGAGAAATGAGGAAAGCTTTTTCTCATTTTGCTTTTCTTCTAAATGAAACAGTCAAAATTTAGGCGAAAACTGGTTGACGATTACGTTCAAATTCTAGGCAGTCATTCATGCTGGGGAATGTGTTCATGTTGGAAGAACTTCTAATTCAGCGAACACTGACTCGCACAAGTAAGAGGCATGGGCTATTCCTTTCTCTCCCTGAAATCTTCCCTTTAATTAGAGGGAAAATGAGGTCTCCCTGATAAGACTCCAGTCTAAAAGAAGCTGTCTGGAGTCTTACGTGAACACGTTTATTGGCCTGGGAGTCCTGCAGCTCTTGTTATACTAAACAAAGCTAAAACTTCCCTTCTGCAAGTGCCAGGATCACAGGGAAATTCTGAACCGGACTTTCAGGTGGAGCCAGATGTGAACACTGCAGATTTTTATTTTGATTAAAGCTGGGGGTTCTGATTTGCTGCCCTAAGACTCTAGACTTCCTGGAAATATTGTTGGAGGTCCACACAAAAAATATTGTTGTGAAGACCACATTTTTTTTGCTAATTAAAACTTTTTACATATCCTTAACATGTCATTTTACATCCAAAAGTTTGTGAGTCTAAAAAATACTTCAGGTTATTGGCTTAAGAAATCTGTCCTAATAAACACTGAATTAACTTTATAAATGCTAGATGAATTAATGAAGCTACAGAGAGTTGTAAAAAGCTGTTGGACTCTCCTGCATACAAGACTGTTTCTGAGAGAAACAGCATGAACTCTATCTACCAAGCTTTCCGAAATACAAACACACAATAGGCACTAATAAAATGTAAAATCTCATATAGAGTTCTAATATAACATTCCTGCCATAATTAAAAGACATATATTTATACAGAAATTCTAGCAAGACCACATAGTTTTTAAAAATTATTATATGAATAATCTTATGTCTGTGGTGTGCAAATACTTGAAGCAGAAAAGAGAATCAACAGAACTGTGATTCCAAGTAACTGGAATCACTTGGCCACAGACGCATATTTCAAAGAATAGTTGCTTTGTTTATCCCAGAAATATTCATACACTTCAGGATAAACAGGGGTTAAATTCAATATCCTGTATGTCATACTTAAAAAGCCACAAAACCACGGGAGGTAACTTCCTCCATTTTTTTTTCACACTCTTCAAAAATGTGCAGACAAGAATTGAGGTGTTTTTAATAAAACTCATTTCAAGTCAGACTTACACATACCTTCCTTCCTTTCTTCCTCTTCAATTTTGCAATGCTGCCTCAACACGAAGATTCTCTGACTTACTCTCTAGTGTGTCCAAAACACCCCCTTGCCTCCTCTGTTTGTTTCCAGAAGAGCACTTCTTCCAAGGAAGCTTTTTCTGAAGAGACAGAACCCTCCCTGCCTCTAATAAGGGAAAAAGTCCGATGACTTCCCAGCTGCTGGGGATTTACTACCTTCGTGTCTTCCACATCACAACCTGTGGTTCTCTGTAACTAATATCAGACATTCACCAGGACGGTGGGGAGAAAGCAGCTTGCTCCTAGCCTTTTGAATCTGCTGATATGCAAAATGACTGCAAGATGATACATCACATTTCTCCTTCATGAAGAGGAAAAAAGGGATCTGATTTCTACTCAAGCTTGACCAAGGAAATACATAGAGTAATTATACCCGCAGAAGTACTAAAAAAGAAGGACTCTTCAAAGATATACCACTGAGCTCATTCATTGTCTACTGTATGGAACAAGCATGCATGTACTTCTAGAGTTGGTACAGCGTGAGATGTGGGTGAACAGATAATGGATATGAGAGTCCTTGCTCCATTGTCTCTCTTCTTCAGATCACCCATCAAAATGTTGAAGCAAAAATTAATACATTTTGAAGCAATGTTAGTTATGCTAGAGTGTCACTTTCCAAACTCTTAATCCACAGTCAAGACTTTGTGTCCACTTTATAGTCTTCCTATCATGGTAACTAAGCCAGGGGCACAGAGGTCAGAGTGTACTAAATAGGGGGATATTAAACACCTGCTACCTATGAATGCAATTAAAGAAAATGACCAGAGCAGCTCAGGACTGGCTTCCCTGCTATAACTTTGTAGCTTTAGCACCTAGGAGATACTCAGCAAATAATTGGAGGAATGGAAACCAAATTGCCTAAGGAGCCTACAAATACTTGGGCACCTGAAGGCTGAAAGGTCTGTCTGTAGCACTGTGGAAAAAAAAGCACCAGATTTGGAGTAAGAATCACGAATGTTGACTTTCTCTTCTATCACTTACTGTGTGGTCCTAGACCTCAATTTCGTACATCCGTAGAAGAAGGATAAAAATATTTATCTCATAAAGTTATAAAGGGATGAAATAAGATAAAGTATGTGAAGTGCCTAGGATGGTAGCCAGTTCTTAGTAGGTGATAGATGCATAGGAGAATTATTAATGGCAATCGGAGAAATCCTAAGGCCTGGCATTGAGGAGTAGGAAAGAGTGTGAGGAAGAAAAGAAAGGGAGATAACTGAATTGCATATTCAATAAGGGATTTTACAGTAAGAATCAGCTGCATAATTTGAAAGGCCCAGTACAAAGTGAAAGTGCAGGGCCCCTTGTTCAAAAAGCAGTAAAATTACTATAAAAGATACTAAAATATAAAGTTTTTTCCTTTCTTCTGCATTCTCTTTCAACTTGTCATGGTGGTTTTTTCTTCATATATTTATTTTAAAATACTTTCAGACTGACAGAAAAATTGCAAAGATAACACAGGGACTTCCCACATATCCCACATTCTGATTTCCTCATTGTTAATGTCTTATATTATTATGGTACACTTATCACAATTAAAGGTTTGGTGTGTTTAAATATTGCATTATTTCAGGCACTGGGATACCTTGAGGTGAGTGCAGACCCTCACAGCAACATGAAGGCCCTGCCACTTATGACTGAGGGCACACACATAGCTCACCAGCAGCTCACTCCTCCTTCCTGATAGCTGCCAGACTGATGAGCTGTGCCCCTACCAGGCACAAGAGCTGGGGAAGTCAAGTTAGGTATTTCTCACTTCTCATGGTCTCTAAGACCCTACCCACAGCAGACAACCCCTTGGGTCTTAGCATACTGCTAAGGGTACTGCAGCCTCTTAGCGGGGACATGCTGGGTACCTGAAACAGGGGTGGACAAGAGGCTCACTCCCATCAAGACCTGACCTCTGTCTGCCACAGCTATGCCAGCCCAGGTCAGAGATAGCTGCTTCCATGCCCCACCTGAGGCTACAAAGCACACATGGCTCACTCAGACCCTCCCTGTGCCTGTACCCTGACTGGGGATGGAGGACAGCAGTGGTCACAGGTGCAGGTGGGAAAAAGGAAGCTGGACGATTCCTAGGGCACCAGGGAGCAGAGGAAAGGATGGTTAGGATGATCTTGTCCAGGGAGACAGGCAGGTGACAGGAAGTGAGAAAGTGCATGAACCAAGGCTCCAAGCCACTGGCACATACTCTACTGTTCCATCAGACATCACTTATAAAACACAAGTTCAAATATAATATTATTACAAGTTTTTTTTTTTTTTTTTTTGAGACGGAGTCTCGCGCTGTGTCACCCAGGCTGGAGTGCAGTGGCGCGATCTCGGCTCACTGCAAGCTCCGCCTCCCAGGTTCACGCCATTCTCCTGCCTCAGCCTCCGAGTAGCTGGGACTACAGGCGCCCGCCACCACGCCCGGCTAGTTTTTTGTATTTTTAGTAGAGACGGGGTTTCACCATGTTAGCCAGGATGGTCTCGATCTCCTGACCTCGTGATCCGCCCGCCTCGGCCTCCCAAAGTGCTGGGATTACAGGCTTGAGCCACCGCGCCCGGCCAATTACAAGTTTTAAGATGGCAAATATGGAACCCTTCTGAGCATAGGGCCCTGTGCAACCCAACAGGTTACATGCCCATGAAACTGGCTCTGTTCCTGTCTTACATAAGATGTCCCTGAGAAGAAACAATGTTTAACACCACAGAAACAAATCTCAGAGGCCGTAAGAGTAGGTCATGGGACCATGGATGGTCACGCGGTTGGACTTCGTTTTCAAAAACTTCCAGAGGGAAGAAGTAGGGAGAAACAACCTCCCTTCTCTTCCTCTCTTTTTTCCCTCTTTCACTCCAACAAGAGTGGCAAAGAAAGATTTTCTTCCTTCTATAAGTCTCTGGGTATTGCATTTGACTCTCAGAAACAGGAAGATAAATTGAATAAATAATTATAATATTAATCTGCTAATGATATGTGGCATTCAAATAGCTCTTTTCTCAAAGGAGCTCCCAGCACACTATTTGTTAATCCTTGCAACATCTTCGTGTGATAGATACGGAAGTAGGATGATTATCTTATTTACCTGAAGGCATCAACTAAGAAATCAGAGGTTAAATTATTAGAGCAAATAGTTCCCTCCAGATTCCTAATAAGACTATATCTTGGTCCATGAAATAGAGGATTCAGTTTAGCACTGAAAGATGCACGTATTCCTGAAAATTTTGCATTTAAAGTTGCATCTTACCCTCAGATCTCTTCCATTTACGATTGCATAACTGCTTTCCTAAATGTTGTTATTTCTCAAGTCTCCACTTCCCTTTTCTGATCTACCTAATGCAGGCCTTAGCACAGGGAAACTGTGCAATATTTACTCAGAAGACCTGGTATGGTTCTTGTCCTGCATCTTGCTTCAGAGGGTAACCTCCGGTAAATTACTTATATTCTCGAAGACTAAATTTATTTATCTCTAAAACGAGGATAAGAAAAATATCCTATTCTCATGGGAAAGGTAGAATCAGAGAACAGACACAAAAACGGACTGTAAACCTTTTAGTATTATATACATTTTGCAAATATCTCATTTATTATTACAGATGGGATACAGGCACATTTAGAAAAACAGAAAATTGCAGAGAAGCCAACAATTCAAATGATAAAAATCTCACATTTTTAGCAGTCAGAGATCACCACTGTTGACTTCTTGGTGCATGTCATGTATGTGTTTATGTGTGTATGTAAACATACATATGTATATAACAGAAATAGGATCACATTGTACAAACTACTGAGCAATATTCTTATTTTCAGTCAATGACCTTTTCATGTTTTTCTGTTTCAGTAATTTTTCAGTTCATCTAATACTTAGGTTCACAGACCAATTTCCCCAGCTTTTTAAATGCAAATCTAGTAGAAATAGGTGTGTGAGTTAGCAGAGTCCTGTTGGGAAGAGGGAGAGATCCAGAGAAGAGTGACAGGAAAGGGTAATTAGAAACCTCTGCCTGGCCACAAATAGCTAGTTACTCATAGTTAGAAAACATGGGGACACATTTTAGCAGTTATGAAATCAGCGGCCCCACTGCTAAAAGACCTCAGGTGCCCTAAAAGCTGGCCCTGCAATCCGTGCAGGGAAACGTAATCTTATGACTACACTGATCTCTTGGAAAAGTAGGTACAGGGGCCCTTTATGTATCTGGCATCATTTAACTTTGAAACCTTAAGTCTCATGGCTTGTAATACAGATGAGAAAACTGAGACTGAGAGAAAACAGTGCTCTGCCCCCAATTACACATGATTAGCAATTGAAAGCATCATAATACACCCCAAATATAAATTTCCTACAAATTACATCTATATGATATTCCAACATATCTCTATATATCAGAAACTTATGTCAAGTCACCCATACTTTTTATCCACAGAAAGCACATAGAAAAGAACTGTACATAACCTTTATGGGCCTCACATAATTGGACTTCCTTTCTATTAGAGAAGGTGGTAACTATTTGCAAAGTTATTCTAGTGGTTAAATCAATTGGACCAACTGTTACATGCAGCAACAGGAATGAATATCATAAACACAAATGTGGAACAAAGGAAACCAAATATTACAAAGTACATGAAAAAATAGTATGGGTCAAATTCCATAAAGTTCCAAAGAGGCAAAAACTAATCTTAATTAATAGAAGTCAAGATATTGATTCCCTTGTGGGCTTAGTGACCAGCAGGGACTTGAAGGGCTTTCTATAGGGTTGGCAATGATCTATTTCTTGTTCTGGGAACTGGTTACATAGGTATGTTCACTTTATAAGAACTCATTGATTTCTACACTTGTGATTTGTGTACTTTTCTGTCTTTCTGGTTATCCATGTAGGCTTTCAACAGATAGTCCCATCTAGGGGAAGCCCAGTTTAAAAAAACAAGAGCAGAATTTCCAAAAACACATTTCCTTTCCTTTTCTTTAGCTATAGCAATGGGTATCAACAGAGTTTGAGTAAATCTCACATAGCTAAGAAACAACAACAAATGTTGGTTTTAATGTGACATAGACCAGGATGCTCTTACTAACTCAAAATTCAGTGAAACACGTTAGAGTCTGCCCAGCTGTTTATAAACTGTTAACTGTGCCATTTAATAGCAGTGTGCCCTTAGACAAGAAAAGTAGCCCACTGTGCTTCCATTTCTTCACCTGTAAAACAGGAAGATAGTTTAAACTAGCTGTGAAAATTAAGTGAATCAATATACGCCAAGCCTTTGATCTGGCACGTGTCAGGAACTTCTCCCCTCCTTCCCACCACTTCTCTGGTCCTGGGTCACTTTCCTGATGATATATTGACATGTATTTGACAGCTGGGTCATTGACAGAGTTTTGCTTTGGCTCTGAGAAGGGAAGCATGTGTAAGATTGGCTATGACATCCTAAAATGGCCTTCTTACTGTATGACTTCAGAAAAATGCATTCTTAACACTTGTCTTAAGTTAGAGATAGTTGGTTTCCATTTCTAAAATATAGACCTGACCTGATGGATCGTTTTTTCACAAAATTCTAACTGACATACCAGGTCAGTGCCTTTCAGACATGGAGAATTGTATAAGGAAGCTGTTTGTTCATTCATTCAGCAAAAGTACACTGAGCAACTACTATGTGCCAAGCCTGCTGCTGGGTGGGTGCCGGATTACAGCAATGAACAAGACACTTCAGGAGTGCTATTGTCCATTGCACTGTGATTATATTGGAAATCCCTTTTCTTTCTATAAATAGTAAGTCTGTGAAGCTAGGTGCCTTCTCAGCTTCCTCCCATAATCTTCTGATCTTTGTAAATGAGAAGTGTGCTTTAATTGGATTCTTTACATTCAGCTTTACTTTTAGCTTCATTCTCAAGCTTCTAGCCCTGCAGATGTCTTATGTTTGGGTTGCTCCTATGGCTCTACATGCCTTTAAGTTAGCATACTTAGTCCATTCTTTGGTTCCTTCCCATAGTGCAGTAAGTACTTGATAAAATGTAAAATAGTTTCATACATATAGGAATTGGCATCTCTTTATGCAAAGGTATGAGTTTGAGGCTACTGGCCTATTTATTTATTTGGCGATCTTGATTGTGATTTTTTCCCTTAGAGTTAGGAATATTTTTTCTTCATCATGAGTTATTATGTCCAAATATATAATATTTGGTAAATGAAGCACACTCAGGTTAGAGTGCAACATTTCAAGAGGGCATGCTATTTTAACCTTGGGTAAAATATCTATGGAACAAATCATAAGAACAGGAGAACATGTATACACTGTAATGCAATTCTTCCAAGACCAAAGTTAGCAAACCCTATGTAGCCTTTCTTTAGGCAGGACTTTGTTAGCATGTCTTTATAAATATGGAACTTTGCAATTGCATATGACAGGGATTTCACTCTGAGTGGATTCACAAAAGAAGAGGTTCACTGCCCTTAAGGGAAATAACAGTGAAAAGTAGGTCATTTTGATGCTGATCTCTTTGGCAAATTCCTCTAAGACTACAAGCAAAAAACAAAAAAACAAAAAAACAAAAAAAAAACTGTAATCACAACTGGCTCTTGCATATATAACTTGACAGTTTACCAAGCACTTTCACTTGCATATCTCATTTTTTCCTTGAAAAATAACCCCAAGAGAGAAATTATTATCATTATGACATACATTTTCCATTATGAATGTGAGAAAATTGAGGCTTGGATGCATTTAACAATTTGCTGAAAGTGATATGATGGGCCCAGGAGGGAGGGAGGCAAAGAAGATGGACAGAGAGATTGAGAGGGGAAGATGGGAAAAGGAGGGAGAATGAAGGAGACATTTTAATTCTAGTGATTGACATATTGATTCTAAATTCCATAATTTTTTTGCTAAGCCACGGGGCCTGTTATAAATAAATGGTCAAAGTTTCTCTTTCTTTTATAGAGATAGGCTTAGACAAGGCAAAGCTATGTCTTTGATGTGCCAGCCTCATAGCACTGTTTCCTTTTGGTCTACCTCCCACTCTTTTAATATCCTTACCCTTACCAAAACCTGCTCTCCAGAACTCTGCTTTTGGCATTTACATGCTAATGAGAATCTGTTCTCATCCAGCTAAAACACGTACCACCAATGTGAAGGGATGTTCAAAGAACTTAATTATCTACCTGTATTGGTATTAAAGACCAAGACCAAGGACATAAGAAAGTGAAAGGGATAGAGGCAAGCTGTTGTCCAATTATTTTTCTAACAAAGTAAATATATTGACACAATATTTATGAAGGATATAGAGCAGTGATTAAAAGCTTGGTCTCTGGAGCTAGACTGCCTTGGTTCATATTCCAGTACCACCACTCATTGTTATATTACTTTGTTACGTAAGACGTTACTTCTCTGTGCCCTAGTTTCTTCATCTGTGTAATGAGAATAATAATAGTATCTATTTTAATGGGCTGTAGCATTTGGTTAACAAATAAATAAATGTAAAGTGCTTAGGACAGTGCATGGTACAAGTACCAGATGAATGTTGGCTATTATTTGTTGAATATGATATGATAAATATTTAATGAGTGAACTTTTTGAGTGCCTATTATGTTGTAGGCACATCATGAAACTCTAAGGATATAGTGGTGAATATTAGAGTTTTGCTTACTTGAAGCCTCTATCCTAAGAGGAATACAAAAATAATTATGCAAAAACTTAGTACAACTTGGAAAAGAGATACTAAGAAGTGTATAAACATTTATAATAGGGATAACTGGAGACCCACAATCTGAAAAGTGGGGATGTGAGAGAAGGCCTGCCTTGAAAAGTTATGAGATTTTGAGGAATAATAATTAAGTATCAAGGGAGAGAAAAGCATTCTAGGCAAGGGGAATATCAGAGTATGCTCAGGAACACAGAGAGGGAAAGACTGGTAGGAGAAGTTAGATCAAGTTATACACAGTCATGGAAGGCTATGAAAAGATCTTGTATTTTATTCTGGAAGCCATTGGAAAACTTGGTGGAGCTCTATCAAAGGAGTGGTCCAGCCAAATTTGCATTTTAAAAAGATCCCTCTGGCTGCAATTTGGAGAATGAACTTAAAGGCAAGAATGAAATCTAGAGACTAGCAATGAGGTTAGCTAAATAGTATTCAAGAGCCCCATATCCACAGGAAGACATACACGAGTTTGATATCTGGCTTTGCCATTTATTAGCAGTATTAACTTGAGTGAGTTGCTCAATTTCTCTAAGCCTTAATTTCCTCATCTCTAAAATGGGGGTAAGCATATCTTGTGGGGGTAGTTATGAAGATTAAATGAGGTAAACCATACCAAAACACATAAAACATTACCCAGTAACCTAGTTAAGTATCCATCCTAATTGCTGGTAGCATTTGTTATGATCTAAACGTGTCTCCCAAAATTCCTGTGTTGAAACCTACTGGTGAGGTTTCAACACAGGAATTAAGAGGTGAGGCCTTTAGGAGGTGATTAAGTCATGAGGGCAGAGCACTCATGAATGGGATTACCAATCTTCTAAAAGAGCTGGGGAGAATTAGCTAGGCCCTTTTTTCCTTTCATCCCTTCTGCCATATGAGAGCACAGAGTTCATCCCTTCTAGAAGATACAACAATAAGGAGCCATCTTTTATTTTTATTTTATTTTATTTTTTAATTACACTTTAAGTTCTAGGGTACATGTGCACAATGCTCTGGTTTGTTACATAGGTATACATGTGCCATATTGGTGTGCTGCACCCATTAACTCGTCATTTACATTAGGTATTTCTCCTAATGCTATCCCTCCCCCAGACCCCCAGCTCCTGACAGGCCCCGGTGTGTGATGTTTCCCTCCCTGTGTCCATGTGTTCTCATTGTTCAGCTCCCACCCATGACTGAGAACATGCAGTGTTAGGTTTTCTGTCCTTGTGATAGTTTGCTTAGAATGATGGTTTCCAGCTTCATCTATGTCCCTGCAAAGGACATGAACTCATCCTTTTTTATGGCTGCATAGTATCCCATGGTGTATATGTGACACATTTTCTTAATCCAGTCTATCATTGATGGACATTTGGGTTGGTTCCAAGTTTTGCTATTGTGAATAGTGCTGCAATAAACATACGTGTGCATGTGTCTCTGTAGTAGCATGATTTACAATCCTTGGGGTATATACCCAGTAATGGGATCACTGGGTCAAATGGTATTTCTAGTTCTAGATCTTTGAGGAATCACCATACTGTCTTCCACAATGGTTGAACTAATTTACACTCCCACCAACAGTGTAAAAGCGTTCCTATTTTCCACATCCTCTCCAGCATCTGTTGTTTCCTGACTTTTTAATGATCACTATTCTAACTGGCATGAGATGGTATCTCATTGTGGTTTTGATTTGCATTTCTCTGATGACCAGTGATGATGAGCATTTTTTTCATATGTCTGTTGGCTGCATAATGTCTTCTTTTAAGAAATGTCTGTTCATATCCTTTGCCCACTTTTTGATGGGGTTGTTTTTTTCTTGTAAATTTGTTTAAGTTCTTTGTAGATTCTGGATATTAGCCCTTTGTCAGATGGGTGGATTGCAAAGATTTTCTCCCATTCTTTAGGTTGCCTGTTCACTCGGATGATAGTTCCTTTTGCTGTGCAGAAGCTCTTTAGTTTAATTAGATCCCATTTGTCTATTTTGGCTTTTGTTGCCATTGCTTTTGGTGTTTCAGTCATGAAGTCTTTGCCCATGCCTATGTCCTGAATGGTATTGCCTAGGTTTTCTTCTAGGGTTTTCATGGTGTTAGGTCTTACATTTAAATCTTTAATCCACCTTGAGTTAATTTTTGTATACAGTATAAGGAAGGGATCCAGTTTCAGCTTTCTACATATGGCTAGCTAGTTTTTCCAGCACCATTTATTAATAGGGAATCCTTTCCCCATTGCTTGTTTTTGTCAGGTTTGTCAAAGATCAGTTGGTTGTAGATGTGTGGTGTTATTTCTGAGGCCTCTGTTCTGTTCCATTAGTCTGTATCTCTGTTTTGGTACCAGTACCATGCTGTTTTGGTTACTGTAGCCTCGTAGTATAGTTTGAAGTCAGGTTGCATGATGCTTCCAGCTTTGTTCTTTTTGCTTAGGATTGTCTTGGCCATGCGGGCTATTATTTGGTTCCATATGAGCTTTAAAGCAGTTTTTTCCAATTCTGTGAACAAAGTCAGTGGTAGCTTGATGGGGATAGCATTGAATCCATAAATTACCTTGGGCAGTATGGCCATTTTCATGATATTGATTCTTCCTATCCATGAGCATGGAATGTTCTTCCATTTGTTTGTGTCCTCTTTTATTTCTTTGAGCAGTGGTTTGTAGTTGTCCTTGAAGAGGTCCTTCACATCAACAAGAGGCCATCTTGAAGCAGAGAGAGCAGCTCTCCTCAGACACTGAATCTACCAATGCCTTGATCTTGTACTTCCCAGCTTCCAGAACTGTGAGAAATAAATTTCTGCTCTTTGAAAATTACCTAATCTCAGATATTTTGTTGTAGCAGCAAGAATGGACTAAGATGGCATCATGATTTCTTTATTACAGTAGTCTATGCTGGAGATGATGATAGCTACAACCATGTCATAGCAATGGAGATGAAGAGAGGTAAATGGATTTGAAACATTCATAAGTTAAAACCACATGGCCTCTAAGGTGGTGGAATTTGGTTGATGACCAAAATTCAAGTCACTTCAGCCTTTCAGGTCCAGAAATGTAATTTTGTTAGTGTATTTTGAGTTCATTCAGTTTATACTAGTTCAACTCACAAGAGCCCAATGGCAAATCAGAGTCCAATGAATTAATGGAGAACAATAATTTACAAAAAGCTTTTTATGTCTTCTGGTCATCACATGTTTCCCTATGTAGGAGGTCAAATTCTAATCATAAGATGGGTTGGTAAGCATGAAATCAGAGCATCAGAGTTAGCTGGATGGCTTAAATGGCTCCTTTCCTCAAGCCTGATATACTCAGCTCCCTTACTGAGATAGATTGTATAATAGTTGTTTCTGCTCAAGCATTTCTATCTGCCTAAAATGCCTTTCCAAACTTTGTTCAGCTGGCTATCTCTTCCTTATCTTTTAGGACTCAGCCTAGTGTCATCTCCTCTACAAAGTTTTCTAAATATTCTGAGGTTGGATTAAGCCTCTTTCCTCTAAGATCTCACAACACCATATTGCAAACCTCTATTTCCAAATGACGGTATTTCATTACAAACATTTCTCTTGGTTGTTCTCATCTATTAGATTTGAACCTTCTTGACAGTACAGAATCTATCTTTTTGAGCTAGTCTTTTGTGCTTCAAGCATCTATTACCTAGTAGAAGCTCAGAAAATATTGGTTGAACTGTAGACATGCCCAGCATATCAACAGATAGGCTATGCATTACCAAAAAGAAAGGGGCCTTTACTACTAAACAGTATCAGAGACACAATGTTCAATACTTGTCCTTTGTTCTTTTTTTGCTAGTCTCCAAACAAACCACCTCCTTTTTACTGATTTATTCAGTGTTACCACAGTTAATCAGGTCTGTCTTTCTTTTGCATTCATGTGTTGATTAGATTTCTAGGCTGGCTAGTTTTTTACATGGGAAACATTTTGCCTCTCAATAGTACTTCTGCGAAATTACTTGCAGATTTGATTATTTAATTCTCACCGAGTACCCACATTCAGGCATCTTATTGCAAGTCTCTGTGCACCAAGAGTTACTAGAATCCCACAAAGGTTTTCATAGCTACCATAAGAAAGACACAAGCAAAGTTCAGAGGCTGCAGAGATAGAGCTCAAGTATATAAAGGAAAAGGAGATCATGAGAGATTTGGAGGCCAGGTAAAGAAGAATGGGTGGAAGTTTGAGAGGTTGGAAAATGAGGTAAGGCAATGGACAGCATGAAGAAAGACACCAAGTTAGAAATATGTCACACCATTCAGCATTGTTTGGGGAGGACAAATGTGAGAGTTCTAGTTAGTTAGAACATTTGATTTGAGTAAGTGGGTTGAGTGGGATAAACTTGCAAAAGTAGTGTGATCAGGGCCAAATTTTGGGGAGGTTTTTATTGTTAGATTAAAGATTCTGACTTTATTTGGCAGGCAATAAGGAACCATTGAAAACTGTGCAATGGAAGAATAGCATGCACAAAATGGCTTATAAATCCCTAAACACCATTTTATAGTTGTCTAATTCTTTGCAGTTATAGATCACTTTCTTGTGTATTACCTCTTTTAATCCTCATCATATCTTGCGAGAGAGGTATCATTGTCTTTATTTTATAGAGGAAAAGACTGACCAAGCTCAGGGAATTTTCATGTCTTCTGGTCATTACATGCTTCACCTCAAATCCCATAACTTAGAAAATGTAGAACCTGGAAACTTGAATCTAGGCTTTCTGACTCCAAGTTCAGTGCTCTTGACATATAAAATACAATCCTTAAGAAGATGAACTAGTGCTCTGATAGCAGAATTTTATAAAAATTATAAGAGTGTAGAGAATAAGCACTTGGTAAATGATTAACATCAGAGAATTTCATTTGTAGAAAAAGATAGGAACTTAAGAAGTAAGGAGGCCTCAAATTAAGATGTTATTAGAGAGAACACAAGGGTTATTTATCCCTCAATTTTATCTTTATTTGTAGAATGAAAGTGGTCAAAGGAATTTCAAGAGTCAGTGAAGAGTAGAAGCAAATGTGCTTGCTGTTGAGAGTGAAGGTGGTGGGTGAGGAGGGGAAGAGGACTAGAAAATTTCCAACCTCTTGAAACATTACTAGCTAAAATCTCTTTCATCTGCCTATAGGAAAGTGTCTCTGCCTGATGTGGTCCTGGGTGATGTCTCAGATCACACACGACCTTGGATACATCACTTTATGAAATCGCATTGTATTTGGTAGTCCAAGTGTTGTAAAGAGTAGAAAACCTGCTATATACAGTCTTTACCAGTTGACATGAGCTTTCAAGTTTACTGATTTTCTTCTGCAAACAAAGCCATTAATGTTATCTCCATTTTTACAAATGAGATTATTGAGGCTCATGAAGGTGCTGGGACTTGCTTTAGAATCTGGAATGTCTACCCTGTGCAATATGGTAGCTACTAGTCACATGTGGCTACTGAGTACTTAAAATGTGGCTAGTCTGTGGTCAGATGTGCTATAAGTGTAACATACATGCTGGAATTCGAAGTCTTTGTATGAAAAAATGATGTAAATTGCTCAATAAATGTATATATTTGATTACATGTTAACTATTTTGCATATATTAAGTCAAATCTGTTTATAAAATTAATTACACCTGTTTCTTTCTATGTGTTTATTAGAAAATTTTAAATTACCTGTAGGGTGTTTATTACATTTCTATTGGGAAGCAGTATTCTAGCTCATAAGTCTATAGCCAGGACTTGAACACTGGAAGGCCAGCATTCATTCCACCATAATTGCTTGTCTTAAAAGAGGTGGTAATAAAAATAATGATTTTTTGCTAATATTTACTGGGTAGTAGTCCCTGCTTCTAAGCACTTTACATCCATTAACTAATTTGATCTTCATCATAATTTGTTGACCTGGGTATTATTTTAAATATAACAGATCATTTTATTTTACAGAGGAGAAAGAGAAATTCAGTAACTTTCCAGAGTCACAGACTTAGTGGAGTCAGAATTCAGACTGAGGCAGTTTGCCTCCGGCGTGATCAGGAATGCCTTAGGAGTATCTCAGTTGGGTGAGTCTCAAAGAGACATTTGGATTGGCTTAACTTTATTTTTGTCACACCATAAGTCAGACAGTGTGTGAGAGACTATGTATATCATTTCATTAATCTTTACAACAACCCCGGTATATAGTTGTTATCCCTATTTTACAGATGAGCAAACTGAGGCTCAGAGAGGTTACATAATCTGCCCAAAGTTACAACACTAAGTATATACTAGATCGTGGTTTCTAATCCAGCCTGAATTCAAAGTTGATATTCATCACTATACCCGTCTATAGAAGAGGTGCATCTGAATCTCCTGGGGGCAATTCCCAGGCTAAACCCCAGACATATAAAGCAGTCTTGGCAGACTGCATTCTGGGAATTTGTTCTTTTTAGAATTGCTTCAGGTGATTTCCATCCTCAGCCAGGTTTGGCAATAACCATGCTGAGTCTTTCAACATTTTTTTTTTTTTCCTGGGCGTCCCACGTCCTCACTCTCCTAAGAGCTGATAAATTATTTTATTTTATTTTATTTTTTTAGAGACCAGATCTCACTCTGTCACCCAGGCTGGAGCACAGTGGCGTGACCACGGCTCACTGCAGCCTCGAACTCCTAGGCCAAGTGATTCTCCTGCATCAGCCTCCAAAGTAGCTGAGACTACAGGTGCTTACCACCATGCCTGGCTGATTTTCTAATTTTCTGTAGAGATGAGGGTCTTGCTGTGTTGCTCAGGCTGGTCTCGAACTCCTGGGCTCAAGTGAGCCTGCCACCTCGGCCTCCCACAGTGTTGGGATTACAGATGTGAGGCACTGCACCAGGTCTGACTTAAAAAAAATAATAATACAGAAAAGAAACAAATAAAAACAGTATTTCTTTGAAGCACCCTTTAGTGGGACTGACCATTCATCTCAAAAGGATCCCTGCTTCTCTCCAATCTTATCATCTGCACCAAAATGTGGGGCCTGACAGTTTAATTAAGAAGGGAAAAGCATAGATTTCAGAGATAAAATAGCCATTCCTCCTGAAGACTCTCTTAGTAAGCATCTAAGCAGTCTAGGGCTGTGTCTGAAGTGTGTGGGGTGGGGTTTGGTGCAGCAGAGGTGGTGAGGGATGGAGGAAGGGGCACTTTAGTAGGAGACTCACAGGCTCTTGAGGTGATTTACAGGGTTCTGGATGATTCAGTAAGAACCTCTGGATCTGAATGAAGACACTAAACAAAAAAAGCCAAGCAACTCTTTTTGGGTTGGGGTTTTCTGTGTGTATTAGGAAAGGTTAACAGTTACGATTTTTGCAGCCTCTGTGGGTAGACAAACAGTTGCTTTATGTGACAGATTCAGAACTTCCAATGAAATATAAAATTAGGCCTCAGGTTTCATGGCAACCCAACTCCACACAGTAGCAAACAAGAATTGTTTGAGAATGAGAGAAAGAAGCCAACACTGTGTATGTCACAGCTAGCTCACTTTCCTTTGGCCGATTTCTCCTAATTTAGCAGTACTTCCGTTCCTGCCCTAATTTCCCCTGGTTTGTAAACTACGTCACTTAACTGAACTCAGCTCCAGACTTTAGAAAAACACAATTTTGCATTTCAGCTATGGTTTTCTTGGCATTTCTCCCTCTGAAGAATTTTACTGAATTCTGATTTTTCCTTTTTACCCTTGAAAGATTGTAGCTATCAGCTGTGCTTACTTTTTCCCTGTTGGTTCCTTTCTAATGCAGTGTCTAACGCAGTATAATGCAATGTCTGTTTAAATGTGATTAAAGATTTCAGTGTTTGGTTTAGACCAATATTTACCAGTGAAATCCTGCCAACATAAATGTGCAGGCTAGGTAGAAAATATTGGCTTAAATCAATCTCCCCCTGAACACACACATACAGACAGGACTGTAAATGTTTTGCATGTCACTTCTGACATTTTGGCCTCTTGTTGCCAGCTTCATACATATAACAACTAGACACAGATTCTGAAAAGTCTTAAAACTGGGATGATCTAGGTTATAGATGCCTAAGGTAATTTTTAAAAGTTGTTTTCTCATTAGTGAAGGTTTGATGTTTTTGGTTTTTCTTTTGATGGTTCTTCTGGCATTTATCATATAATATCATGTTATCTAGTTTGGAAGATTTCCTTGAATTATGTGAATTTGTATTATTTGAAGTAGTAGTAAACAAAGGAATATTAATCTTTTAATGAAGAGATTATACTACAAAGTTCGTTGCAGAAACATACAGCAGACATTTTGAGATTGTTGAATCAGCCTTGCTGGGCGATTGCTTTAATTTAGCAATCATTTACTAAATTGAATTTACTCACTGATTGAACTTATTGAATGAATGAATTACTGCTACACTCTGACTGGATTTCAAATAGTAGCAGTTTGGATTAGAAATTATTTTTCTGAAGCTGAATAGGCTAGGCAGCCAGCAGACAGAAGGCTCTAGCTGGCACCCAGCAGACACAGCCTCAGAAGAACCCAGGAGGGTGGAGAGTGAGTGAGGTTTACGTGGCAAGGCTCAGAACCAAGCCCTCAGTGAAAACTTTGAATTGCACAGTTCCCATACTACACTTCCTCTTAGGTAGGGAGGGCTGGGTCTGAGATGAGGAAGAGGGAATGACTCACCTACAAAAAAAAAGAAGGCCACTGAAGTTGCTAATGGTAAGGACTGAGCACTGCTTGATAAACAGCAAGCATTTAATAAATACTTGCCTTCACTTTGTGAGGCCAAGAGAGGCAGATCATGAGGTCAGGAATTCGAGACCAGCCTGACCAACATGGTGAAATTGCGTCTCTATTTAAAAAAAAAATGTATATATATATATATATATTCTTTCCTGGAAGTCAGCATAATTTGTAAATACATAATCCTTTTTGTGTGTATCAGTATACTGCCTCTTTTTCCTTCTTGACAATGAGATGCATGATGTCTTGTTCACCCTAGTATGCTCATAGACAAGGATAGTGCTTGGCACTTAGGAAGTAATTAATTTTCTTCACAAGTAATGGCCTATAAAGGCTCATAATTTCACTTTCTTTTATATATATATATAAAAATTAGCCCAGCATAGTGGCGTGTGCCTGTAATGCCAGCTACTTAGGAGGCTGAGGCAGGAGAATCGCTTGAATCCTGGAGGCGGAAGTTGTACTGAGTCGAGATTGTGCCACTGCACTCCAGCCTGGGTGACAGAGTGAGACTCTGTTTCCAAAAAAATAAAATAAAATAAATATTTGCCTTATGAACAGGTGAAATTAGATGCATTAACCTACTGTAATTTGTGGTGTTGAGTGTGGGATTTTCCAGTCAAGACTCAGGAACAGAAATAACTTCTATGCCTAATAGTGATAAAATATGTTTTACTTTCTCTAACTTTAAATGCTTAAGAGCTTGTGCAATAAAAATTGAAGGACTCTAAGGGGATGGATATAAAAAACAATGCTAATCATTGCAACCATCAATTGAGAGTCAACCCTGAACAAAATATCTCTAATACTCAAAACAACCTGTGAGATAGATTTGTTATCATTAATTTATAGATGACAGAACAAGTGGGAAGAGAATGATGTATGGGTAAAGGTGGCCTGGGAGCCTGGACTTAATAGGTTCCAGTGAGGGGTACGAGAGTGAAAGACACAGTTGTCATTGTCCTCAAGGAATGTGTGTCCAGGAGGGGAGAAGTGCATAGACACAAAGTGAAAACAGCAAGGGCAAACCATGGACTGCAGTTGGATCATCAGAGAAGGACTGGGAGCAGCACAGGTGTGCTTGTGCTTTGAACAGAGCAGGTACTTTATAAGTGTTTGTGAAAATGCACTGAATTAAACTGAATTACAAGCCAGGTAATGGTAACCATAGGAGGAATGGCATGGAGGCTAAAATGAAATGTGAAGCAGAGACGAGATAGGTCACACTGAACAGAGTGATGAAAAAACATTGGAGGTTGGGCACGGTGGCTCAAGCCTGTAATCCCAGCACTTTGGGAGGCCGAGGTGGGGGGATCACCCGAGGTCAGGAGTTTGAAACCAGCCTGGCTAACATGGTGAAACCCCATCTCTACTGTGGCTAACACAAAAATTAGCCATGCATAGTGGTGGGTGCCTGTAATCCCAGCTACTTGGTAGACTGAGGTGGGAGAATCGCTTGAACCTGGGAGGCGGAGGGTGCAGTGAGCCAAGATCATGCCACTGCACTCCAGGCTGGGCTTAACAGTGAGAGTCCATCTCAAAAACAAAACAAAACAAAAAACAAACAAACAGAAACAAAAAACAAAACAAAACAAAAAAACAAAAACAGAAAACAGAAAACAAAAAACAAACAAACAGAAACAGTGGAATCAGATCATGAAACGAGACCAAGAAGTTTGGATTTGATACAGGAATAGCATGGAGCTATTGTAGTTCTTGAACAGGGGTGAGGCATGAGGGGAGAGGGAATGTGCAACAATGAAGCTGGCAGGAGGATATAAGATGGCTCTCAATGGGAAGTAGCTAGAGTTGGGAACCTGGGAAAGATTCTACTGTCAGGATTACCTATGTAGGCTAGAATAGGTGGTAGCAATAGGATGACAGAGAAGAGCTAAGTTCTAAGCAATGTTTGGAAGGCAAAAATGTATGTTTAAGGGATGGGATATGGAGGATTGGAGAGAGGAGTCTCCAAAATCATCACAAAGGGTGACAATTGTGTCCAAAATTGTCACAAAACCTTGGAGTGGGACACAAGAGCAGAAACACTGATACATGTGAGGGAGTTAGGGGATGGGGGGGAGATGTGTTAATTATTTACCACATTGAGTTTGTCTTGACTCCCACGTGGTTACAAAGATTTAGGGTGCATCCATAACAAGTGGAGGAGCCCCAGGCATGGATTGCGGCGAAGGATTATAAATCTCCAGGCCACTGTGGTGCCTTCTCATCGGTTCCTGAAGAAAGGTCAGGGACAAATACTTACAAGAGATTTCCCCCAAATTATCTCAGCAACTCCTTGCTCTCTTCCAGTCACTCTACCCCTATTTCTTCAGTTCCCAGTTGCCACACAGTCAAAGCAAAGCTATGAGTGATAAATGTTTTGGATGATTTCCAACTCTGCAGGGCACAAGCTTAATGCAGGAGATTTCTCTCTCCTCAGCATCTGTAAGGAACCAGGCCAAATCTTCCAGGATGGAAAGGATTATTGAACCTGGAAGGGGCCTTAGAGACTGACTGTATTTAATCCAACTCCTTGGTTCACATATGATGAGACTGAGGCCAGGAGAAGGGAAGTGAATCTTCAAGGAAACAGCCATTCCCTCCATGAAACGGAAAGAAGCAAGTTTCTCCAACAAGGTGCAGAGGCAACAAGAAGGGTAAATCACTCAGTCACTGCCACTGAGGCACTTACAGTCCAGCAAGACTGTTTTGAGAGTAGAAGTTATTCTATTCTAGGATTCTAGAAGTAATTTCAGAGTAGAGTACTTCTCCTTGGATGGGCATGTTAGAGAAGGCTTCCTGGAGGAAGTTATGCATTGTCACAGTTTTAAAGGATAAATAGGAGCTTGCCTGGCAATAGATAGAGAAAGAAGGTAAGTGCATTTCAAGCAGAGGGAAAAAGCAAAGAGACTTAACACTCTATGGTGCTTGGAGTTACTACAAGGGATAAGTAATTTTATGGTAATTGATGATAGAGGAGGAACCGCTGGAGAGGCAGGCAGAACACTGCTAGAATTTAAAAAGTGGGTTTGGGGTTGTTTGTAATTAAAATGTGAAGCAGATATCCACAAGGTCGTGAGTGATGTTCTAAAGAGATGCAGTCAGAACCAAAGACATAAAAAGTGCTACAGAGCAGAGGAAAACTTTTTCAAAAGAGCCAGACAATAAATATTTTAGATTTCTGGGTCATATGGTCTCTGTTGCAAACAACTCTGCCATTTGAGCACGAAGGCCATCACAGATCATACATAAACAAAGAGTTGTGTTCCAATAACACTTTATTTGCAAAATCACGTGGCTGGCCCATGGGCTATAGTTTGTCGATCATGCTATAGAGAAATTTTGAGATCCTGAAATCACTCTCCTAAAGATGTCTGCATCCTAATCCCTGCAACCTGTAAACATGTGCTGTTCTATGGCAAAAGGTAGCAGATGGAGTTAAGTTTGCTAAGGAGGTAACCCAAAAATAAGGAGATTATTTTGGCTTATCCAGTTGGGCCCGATGTAATTGAAATTGCTCTTAATGCTGAAGAGGGAAGCAGAAGATTTAGTGTCACAGTGATGGGAGGTGAGAAAGGTCTGATCAGCTATTGCTGCCTTTGAAGATGAAAGGGGGCCAGGAGCCAAGGAATGCAAGCAACCTCTAGAAGCTGGAAGAGACAGGAAAATGGATGTTCCCTTAGAGTCTCTAGAAAGAAACACAGCCTTGCCAAAACCACGGTTTATGTTGTTTTAAGCCACCAAGTTTGTGTAACATTTATTGCAGCAATAGGAAACTAATACCAAGACTCCCACGTGAGCCAAACCTTCTAAACGTTCTGGAGAAACCCAAGCCTCCAGAATTAAGAATGGAGGTTCAACATCCACTTAAATCCCTCACTTAGATGAAAAGAGTAGGTTAAAGAAATGTGGTTTTAGATGTGAGGAAATGAGGTAATGCTTTCAGGAAGTGTTTAAAAGGAGCTGCTTTTACAATTGAAAAAGCTTTGCAGATCCCTGATGAAGAGTAAGCTGCACTGAGGTGAATTTCTCTTTATCTGTGTTTCTCTAGAGGTTCCCAGGCCTATACATTTGGGGATTTATACCTAAGGAAGGAGAAGCTCTGCATGAAGGTAAAGATGAAGGTCTCAGAGCAGGTCCCTATATGCAGTGCTCAGAGTGGGGAAGTGGCGGTCAGGTATCAGCCCTGACTTTCTATTCCACTGGCATTAGGTCACCCTCTGTCTCCACTCTGTGCCACTTTACCATTTACATCATGGGGAATACACTTTGCTGCTTTAAAATGAGGGAAATGAGAAAATCACGCTGGTGACATTTGACAAAGGAGACAGCATTCCAAAGATGAACTTGAGCAGGCCTGGCATGTGCATGCCATATTAGGGGTCACTTCAGAGACTGCTGCTGCTGGGCACTCAGAGAGGGGCGTCAGTGGAGGTCAAAGTCTCCCAGCCAGAAATTCTCTAAAGCTACTTGTCATGGCTGTGAGTGGAGGTTGTGGATTCTAACCTCCCTTCTGCATAGTAAACATATTGAAAGCAAAGGCCTCCTCCCAGCACCTAACTGAGTGCTTCTGCTCCATAGATGGAGTCACTACAAAGTGGCTGACTATCTGGCAAAATAAGGGAGACAGTGAAGGCATGTCTTCTCATAACAATGATGATTTGTATAAATCTGTAAAGTACATTTCAATATGCAAAACAGTCTCACATTGTCTCAAATTATCCTCATAGCAATGCTATGATGTCGGTATTAGCAAACCTATTTCGCTGATAAAGAGAATGTGTTTCACAGACATTGAGTAACTGGCAAGAACTCCACAGCCAGTAGATGGAAAAGCTGAAGCTTGAACCCAGGTCTTTAATTTTTTAGGTTGGAGCTCAGCTGCACTGCATAACTGGTTCTCCCTTCTTTCCTTCCTTCTCTTTCTCCCTCTCCTAAAAATCTTGAGTATTTATTTTGTACCAGACAACACCGTTCAAGATCCCATGGATACAAAATTAACTAAGGCAAGGTTCTATACCCAAAGATAACAGTTCAACAGGTGAGACAGACATGTCAATGTATAAATTGTGATACAACCTAATATTAAGACATTCATTGAGCACTCAATATGGGTTAGGCACTATACTAAAGACTTTACATACTATTAATGTTTAACACCTTACAAAGTAGGCATTACCTTCCCCATTTTACAGATAAGGAAACAGGTTTAATTAGGAGATATACGTAATGTAAATGACGAGTTAATGGGTGCAGCACACCAACATGGCACATGTATACATATGTAACAAATCTGCACGTTGTGCACATGTACCCTAGAACTTAAAGTATAATTTTTAAAAAAAAGGGGAACAAAAAGAAAACAGGTTTAGAGTCATTAAAGATATAGTAAGTGTCAGCCAGGATCGTCATTCTCTCTTGACTCCAGGTCTTATACTCTTAGCCACTATACTGTGCTATCGTGATGTAAGTATTAGCACGCAGCTGTATAGTGGAGGCAGCGTGAGAGCAATGGAAAGACGGCTTGACTGCCTAGGACAACTAGAGGAGAATGCTCTTAGGAAACAGGACATGTGCAGCACAGAGAAATGAGCTTGGTCATTTAAAGATGATCTTTAAGGTTGGTTTCTGCTCTAAAAATTGAATATGAGAAGAGGGTATCCTAGAAATTGAATTCCACTTAAAGATACTCTTTTTTCTGAGTAACTATTACATGCAAAGCATTGTCCAAGGGATTCCATGGAAAATAAGATTCAAGCCCAAATTTAAAGCAGATAACAGTCCTCCATTTGCACGGAGAGAGTGGAGGTGAAGCTACCTCCTGAGGGCAGTGTGGAAGAGAAGAAAGTGTTCTGAATGGGGTATTGGGAGATTTGAGTTCCAGTCCCAGCTTTACCACCAGCTCTCTCTAAAAGAAAGCCCCTTAGCCTCTATGAGCCCTAGTTCTTCAGCTGTGAAATGTGGGTGTTGCACCAGATGATGTCTAGAGGTCTCTTTCTGCTCCAATGTTCCATTATTCTAAAATTCATCAAGAAATTACAGAAAGGCACAGGGCTTACTTGAGAATCTGGGAGCAGAGAGGAGGAGAGTAGTTCCTCTATCAGAGGCCCTCCCACGTGAGACTCCCTTGGCACCTGAATTTTGTAGGTGCCCAGAGGCCACAGGATGTAAGCTACTGAGGTTCCAAGCCTGCTATCATCAGCCTGGAAAAATTCCCTTAAATAATGAAGTAACAAAACAGTGGGAGAGCCCGGCAGGTACTACCCCAGGAGGTCAATGTTTACCTTGTACATCAACAGCACTAAGTGGCTGCTTGAAGCCATCATACTATTATTACTGCTATTATCATAATAGAATTATGGTAACCGACACTATTTATTGGTATAATTCTGAGCATAAGGTGCCATGAGGGGTGCATTTCTTACAATTACCTATTCTTCTAGGTAAGTCTAACAAGTGCTATGATCTCCATTCTAGAAATGAAATCTATGGCCCTAGGAGATTAATAACTTGCATCCAGTACACAGCTGCTAGTGAGTGGCAGGCACAGTCTGTACTCCCATCCCAGACTGTCTGATTCCAAAGGCAAACTTATTCATCACCTGGCTAAACTTTGCTGCAATCTGTGGTGCTATGCATCTGGGTATTCCCCCTTCACATTGACCTGCAATGAGCAACTGAAAAAGATTTACAGCAAGAAAGAATCATACCATATTCTTGTCTTACAATTTGGCAAGTGCTGTCTTATATACCACATCATCTGATTTGCATAGAAGCCCACCGAGCTAGAGGGAGCATTATCTCTATTTTATAGAAGAAGAAACTGTGTCTCAAGGGAGGTTGAGCAACTTGGAGATTTTATAAACCCATTCGCAACATTAATCATGTACTTGTCTGCATTTCCAGCTGCTCTGGAACATCATTTTTTAGACCATTATGTCTTGTGTCTTAAAGTGTATCTAGTTATTTATATTTGTACTGCAGAATGGTTAACATAGAGCCTTCCCAGAAACACACTACTGAAAGGCAGGTGGTGTTTCCTTAAATCTTCCAGGACAAAGTGTACATCATTTCCAAACAACTAAGAATAGTTTGGTGAATCCTGAAATTCCAAACACTCATAATGACACAGGATTTTTTGTTTGTTTCAAAATTGTTAGTGCATTAATTGAATCCTAGCCTCTTTCCTGAATCGGCAAAGTGTATGTACATTGGACTAAATGCTGAACCTTCTTTTTTCTAATTACAAGGCTCTTTGCAGTACTATAGAGTAGAACATACAGAACTTTCTTATAATTTTCTAATAACTATATCTAAATGCAATGTTAGCATAGCTCTGTATATGTTAGAAATGTATCTGTCAAGTTGCCTACACTTTCTATCCAATAAAAATGCATAAAAATGTACATAATCTTTTGTTTATGGGCCTCACATAATGGGACTCTTCTCATTAGAAAAGGTGGTAACTATTTGCATGGTTATATTAGTGGTTAAATCTACTGCAACAACTGTAGCATGAAACAACAGGAATGAATCTCATAAGTACCCATGTGGAGCAAAAAATGCCCAGATGTTAAAAAGTACATTAAATAGTATGATACCATTAATACAAAGCTTCAAAGAGACAAACACTAATCTTTGATATTAAGCCAGGATGTCAAGATGCTAATTACCTTCAGGGTTTAGAGACTCAGAGGGACTTCTAGGGGCCTTCTATTGAATTGGTAATTATTTGTTTTTTTTTTTTTGGTCTGGGTAGTGGTTACATAGGTGTGTTCATTTTCTTAAAAATCACCGATTTCTACACTAGTGGTTTGTGCGCTTTTCTCTCAGCATATGATACTTCAATAATAAGTTTCTGGAAAAAAATCCATGAACTCTCTAATTCCTTGCGCCTTGACATCTATAAGCAGCATTTTTATCCTTCCTCTGTCACCACTGCTTCACTTTGGAGCTTATCACTAGGAAGTGTTCCATCTCTATTTCTGAAATTTCTCATCTGACCTCAGCTACCTTATCTGCCCAATTTTGCATTTCCTTCCTGGTTACTGGAGGCAAAGGCAAGGCAGGGTTTGAAAAAGTTCTGCCATTTACGGTTGTGGGTCTTTTTGCACACAGTTCACTCAATCTTAGTTTGAGGACCTCTATCTGTAAATTTGGGGTAGTAATGGGTACCTCATAAGTTTATGATTTATCTAATTTTTCCTATTATCACAAGGATTAAAAAGATAATGTATGCAACAAGCAGATAAAGCCTAGCATAAAAGCACCCTTGGAAACCTGACCTTGGCCCGCGACTTAACTCCTTCATTCAGCAAATATCAAGCAGACATTTGCCCAGTCTGCTTGACTCTTTACCTAACATTAATTTCATCAACAGTAATTTAAACACAACAACAATAACAACAACAACAACATCAACAAAACGGTACTCACCACCACCTGAGAATTCCTGGAAAACTCCCATTATTCATATTTTCTCTTCTACTTCCATAGCTGAACAGCATGGAAACTAGATTGATTAGGTCTACCACAAATGCACTACTCTACCCTCAGCAAGGCCCTAAATCTGAGTTTACATCTCTTTACTGATTCTCCACGGTCATTATGTCAAGCCATTTCCACTATTCACAAATTCCCATTCCCATTTCAATCTTCTCACTTTTAACCAAGAACCCAACTTTCTACCTCACTGAGGAGGTAAAGGTCAATTTGAATTCCATCCACTTCACCACTTTGTGCTGTGGAGGCTTCTCTATCTCCACTTTTAACGATCTGCTTCAGTGTCCTCCTGGTTCCTGCTCCTCTGTCTCCTCTAGTTCCTTGCAGGACTTCACCAATTTCAGTTCTACCCTCATTGATTTACATCTTTACCCTCTTGCTTTCCATGGCTCTCATTGCTTCTACCTACATGTGCATTTATTTTTCTCCTATCCAACAACAACCTGAGAGTTTTTCTTTAGGCCCTGCTTCAACGATATTATATCTTTCTCCTTTTACTTCCATCTTCCAGAAAAATAATTTTAAATTTTGTTTCCACTTCTGCACCAGCCCCTCACTCTGCTCTCGCTCTCTCGCTCTCTCTCTCATCCCAATGGCCTTCTAAATGTGAAATTCAGTGGAGACTTCTTCTTAGTCCCCATTGTCATCTGTCACATTTGACTTATATGAACTACATCTCTTTAGGCTACCCCATTTGTTTTTGTACCTTCAAATGTTATTTTCATTTAGATGCCTCCCAAATCATTGTCCCTGATCTTTTACCAAAGTGTCACATCTGTATTTCCAACTGATCACTGCACAGCACCACATAATTATTCTACTTCTATAAACTCATCATAAGACAGCCCATCTTACGGATGATACACTGTTCAGGGAAAATAGGGCATCAGATTTCCAGAACTGGCTATTTCACTAACTTACTGAGTGATCACAGGCAAGTTACTTACTCCCACTGGACTTTCTTCTACATGAAACAAAGGAATTGGGCATTATCATGATGCTCTTTATAGCTATACATTCTATAATGCAATATTTAAAAATGAGTAAGTCTTGTCCACCTACAATCTACTGATTTCCCTAGGTTTTCCATATTTTTGTGAATGGCACTGTCTTTCTCCAGTCATATAAATTTAAAATCTCAGCTTTATCTTCAATTCCTCCATTTCTCTCAAGTTCTACAACCCACTAGTTGGCAGGCTCTGGGATTTCTATCTCAAAAATATCTATTGCATTCAGTGCCCTCTTTCCTTTTGTCTTATTATAAAGTAGAATCAAATCTTCATTAGAATAACTAGGACTTCTGCAGTCACTCTCTTACTGGTCTCCATGTTTTACACCATATCAGATTGCTTTTCTTCATTTGTGACTCTTTTTACAAGTGCCAGCTCAAAAATATTTAGACGTCCACAAGTTTTCAAAGGTATAAAATAAAGACAAAGAACAAAATCCCTTAATTTGTTGTACAGGGTTTGTGACAACCTAGGTCTAACATCTCATGCTCTTATCCTTTAGCTATTCTCTGTTTCAACCACAGAGATGGACTTGTTACCAAGACAAGTTCTGTTATTTTCAGCGCATTGTCTTTCATCTGTTTTTCCTGGATGATGTCTTCTATAATCCCTTATTGAAATTCTTGCCATTGATCAAGGCCTACATCAGACTTCCTTGATTTCCATGTTGTATCTCCCTACTCAGAAACCCAGTCCATTGGGTACCTCTGCTGTGGCCCTTTGTCATGATCCAAGATGATTTTAAATGAGTTATGTCTGCTAATTTCTCCTATTATACTTGAGGATAGAGGCCTGTCACCTTTCATTCAGGAAAGTACTATTATTACAGGCTTGTGGTAGAAGAAGCATCACAGAATAAATTAATTACTTAATATTGAACTTAGTATATGATTTTTTAAAAGTCATAGGGAATCTGTTGTTAAGGAGTTACCAGGGAGACAAATTATTATCCAATGAGACAATCAGAAAACAGCATAAGATCATCTGACATAGCAACACCAAATTAAATTGCTTCTGCTTAGATTCCGATTTTGTTTCAGTACAGCTTTAAAGGACCTGGAGGAGATTAGACACAAATCACCCTGGTTCACCTTTTTCCTATGAATAAAATGTAGACTTGTCAGGTTCAGCCCAAAACAAACAAACAAACAGGACACCCAGTTAAATTTAAATTTCAGATAATACTCTTTTCAGTTATTATGCTACAATTAGTCTTTCTACTAAAAAAATTACCTGTTGTTTATCCGAAATTCAAATTTAATTAGGCATCCCATACTGTATCTAGCCACCTTAAATAAGAAGACTGTTTTTAACTATCTCTATGAGTCTTGCTTCTCCAACATTCTATGTTCAATAGCATTTTCAGAGAAGGGAAAGATAAAACTGCTGTTCCCTCTACCTGCAGTTCTTTTCCTCTAGGTTTTTGCATTCAGATTTTAAGCTCAATTATAGATTCCTGAAGCTTTTCCTGACCTCTTTAGCTAAAGCAGCACTTCTTTGTCCCTCCAACCATCCCTTACTCCTTGCTTTCCAGTCACTCCTTATCCCATTATCTTGTTTTCATTGTCTGAAATTATCTTTTCACTCTCTTGTACACATGCACTGCACTTGCCTGTCTCTTCAAGTCATTAGAGTGTCATCTTCTGAGAGAAGGGCATTCACTGTCATGTTTACTGCTGTACACTAGCACCTATAACAGTGCCTGGCACAGGAAAAGCTTAACTAGCCAAATAATACTCCAGGTGCTAAAATGAATTTTGTGAGCCCTGAGGACCGAGGAGGTCCACAGAAAGAAAAGCTGAGTATGGGTTTATGTGATCAGGGAGAGCTTCTTGGAGGAAGTGGATTTTAGTAACGTCCTATAGCAGTAGTTTTAAAAGAAGGTAGGAATTGCTTGAATAAGGTGAGGCACATTTTCCAAACCCATATGTCCCTGCTCTCCCCATTCTCCTTGCTGTGTCTATGAGAATTTAGTGTTGCAGTGGAGCACTGTGTTTATTGTCAAAAGGTTTCCCAGATTATTCTGATATGACCCCTCTACCTCATTTGAAGAGATCTATCTTAAAAGATGAGTAGAATTGGACTAAGTAGAAAGCATTAAGAGTGGTGTTATCTGCATGGAAAAATGTGACGAGCACAAAGAGAGGAAAAGGACCACTAAGTGTGAGGGAGTGTGGAAGTACTGTTCAGATCAGAGCAGAGTTAAGGAGTTTAGGCTTTAGCTTATGGAGGATGGAGAACATAGGAAAGATTTCCAGAAGGAAATGAAAGAGTAAAAATGGGAATTGATAGGTGTATTTTTACCAGTGTCAGGAAACTGTGATGTAGCAAACATGGCAATCCACTTCTTAGTTTTGTAAATAAAGTTTTACTGGAACCCAGTCATGCTCTTTTGTTTTATATTGCCTATGACTGCTTTTGCTGAAAATTCAGCACAATGCCTGTAATGTCTATCTCTTGTCAAACTCTGCAAGTCCTTTAAAATTTTGTCATTGCAGAAATGACCTCACTGACAAGATTGGACAAATTCATTTTGTAGGATGATGATATTAATATACTCATTAACTCCTAAATACTTGAAAGGATTTTGCACGGGTAGGTACTAGGTTAAATGCTGGGTTCCATATCTTCCTGAGTCGTGAGTCCTAGGTCTTGCTCATCATTGACCATATTTACTATACTCTATCTGCCTGTGGTTCTGATAACATATTTCAGTGGTGTGATGGTGTCTTCTAACCTGACACAAAATAGAAAACTATTGTTATAAATAACAACATAAGCAAGTTCAAGTCTCTTCCCAAAACTGATATCTGATAGCTACAGGTTTGGTATGAAGTTTGGTTCCCAGCAATAATACCAGACACATAAGCAGGCCAAGTGTCATGGTTAAGTTTCCCAGTAACTCCAAAAATATCTGCTCTTATCTCTTTTCCCATAAGGATACACAAACGCTAACCTCCATCCTTGTCACACTTCTAGTACTCTCTCAACTCTAAGGCTTACTTCTGGGAATGATCTAACATTTTAGGCAAATAACTAGAGTTTGGTTTCTTTGGATTCCTGAGAGCCTCCTTCTGGAAATGGTACTGTCTTGGATGATTTTAAAGGTTAGTCAAAGGGTTCAAAGTTTCTATTAGGAAGAATAAGCTATGGAGATCTACTGTACAGCATGGTGACTATAGCTGATAATAAGTTATTGTATGCTTGAAAATTGCTGAGAGAGTAGATCTTAAATGTTCTTACCACAAATAAAAAGTCTATGAAGTGACAGATTATATTAATAAGCATGATTTAATCATTTCACTGTGTGCATGTGTGTGTATGTGTATAGAAACACCATGCTATACACCATAAACATATATAATTTTTATTTGTCCATTATACCTTAATAAAGCTGGAGGGTAGGAGGAAGAGATTCCAATTCCCTCCCAGCCCTGAGGGCAATGTGGAAGCAAAACTTCCTCTTGGCTACAGCAGATCATGCAACATTTTCTCAAGAAATGTTTATCCAGGGTCTACTGTTCAAGGTGTTGTGGTTACAATGGTGAAAAAATAAGCACTCCTGAATGACTTGTGAATAAGTATTCTTAGTGCCTAAATGGAGCTATATTCCAACACAGGCAATTGAATTAGAGTGGTATGAACAGAATGTGGGTAATCTTTGGATGCCATGGAAATCCATAGGATGGGCATCTAGCAAGGTCTTGGGTCTTCTTAGAGGAAGTGGTTTCCAAGTGATAAACTGAAGGAGTTAACACACAGATTGGGGAGGGAAACCTCAAGAAGAGCAGGTATGAAAGCCCAGAAAGAGAAGAGCACCAGCGTGTATGTTGACGGTGTTTTATAATTAACTGTTGATCATCTCAGCATAGCCAAAAAGCCTTATAGTAGATTCTAATCACTCTCTGATGTGTTGCACAAGAAAGCAAGAACTGTTGCTTTTATTTTGCTTTTCATACTGCCACCAAATCTTTTTGTGAACGCTGACCAGTCACTTTACCTTTCGGAACATCAACTTCTCATTTGTCAAATGAGGTTAAGAATATTGGCCCTTGCAGGACTTTGTGGTAATTCAATGAGACTGCAGGTGGGAAAGTGTTTTGTAACCTCTAAAACACAAGAATTACTATTCTAATTCCAGTCACCACCCAGGCCACTCCCTGTTTCCATCCTCAATTGCCCATCCAGATTTGCTCAACAAATGAAAGCTAATTTTAATGTCATCTGCTGACAGTAAATCAATCAGGTGATCAAAGCCAAAAGACCAGTTTGTAGATTTTCCCAAGCCACATAACACCACAGCGTATGTGTTGGTAACAGATGACAGTAAGATGACCATCAAGGACACATCTGTGGTTCTTTTTTATAAATGTGGAAACTGGTACAGGGAAGAGTCTTAGGAATGTCACCCAGCTAGGGAGCTGATGCTCAGAGAGGCTGGTTTGTGGATGTGCTTTTCCATTGCCTCCTGTCTGCAAGGCCAGTGGGTCACATCTGCTTCAAGTTCTTCTTGATTCCTCTAGAAATGAGTATAGGACAGAGCACTGCAATTTAGAAGCAGTGCAGCTTTCCCCATTTTCACCCAGCGATGCTGTGTCCTAATCTCTCTTTGCTTCTAGGCTTACTGTAGTTGAACAGTCCAATCCTCTGTGGTTTGAGAGGCTAATGACCACCTCCTAGACAAAGTCAATAAGTTGGCTGAGCAGTAAGCTCCAAGATTTAGGAAGAGCTTTCTCTAGAGTTACAAAAGCCCAGCGAACATGTTACTTGTATCTCCCCCATCACAAAGTCATGAATTAGGAGAAGCTCAGCAGTAATCCCTTCAAGAAAAAGGTCTTTATAACTCACATGGGTAGAATAACCTGGTATTTGGGAAAGCAACTCAATTATGCCTGCTGGGAGAAAAAGCTATAGGATGAATTAATGACCTAATTTAGGTAGTATTTAAAATGAACTTTAGTATTTTTATTTAATTGTTCCTATTCTATCATGAGGTTACATTTATATGCTTGCAATATTTTTCTCTAATCCTTCCGGAATTAAAAAACACGGATTGGCAATCTGGCATAGTTAGAAAAAAAAAGCATTGTCCTTGTAGTAAGAAGCCTGGTGGTCTCGCCCCTGCTTTCCTGCTTATAGCATTGAGGGTCCTGGCAAGTCATTAAGCCTCCCTGTGCCTCTGCTTCCTCCTGTGTGACATAGAGATAATATTACTAGTCCTTTTTTACCTTAGGATCAAATGGAGCAAAAATGAAAACAACAACAAAATGAAAGTGAAAATGGTTTGAGTATCATGATCTCTGACTCAGCCTCCAAGGCCCAAACCTCGTACAGGGCTGAGAATACAGGAGTCCCTTGGAAAATAGTTGCTAATCAAATAAGACGCTCCAAGTTGGATTTGTAAAATAACGAGAAATAAGAGTCCTTAAATTATTAAAAATTACCTATAGAAAAAAATCTGCTTCTCTAATATTGGTAATCTGGTGAGCATTGCAGCCATGTGAGGCCTAGAACATACTTGTAACTGTACTATGGGCCATTCATGAGCACACAGGAACTTTTCTTGTAAGTGTCTCAGAGAGCCACACTGCATGCGCATATGTGTAAACACACACACACATACATACTGACTCTTTTTCTCTCTTTACTAGAGAGAATATGGAGCCTGTTTGTGATATTAATAGCTTAATCTTCAGAGCTCAGCCACTTAAATATTATTTATCAGTAATGCTGTTTGGGTGAGAAAACCCAGTAAGAAAGTCAGAAAACCAGAGAATAAGCCATCTATGAAGAATGCATCTGGACACTGAAAATGGGACTGTATACAGCCAGCAGTGATTGCCTAATCCAGCCAGCATGGAGAGACTGCCCTGGCAGACAGTCACCTTCCTAATGGACCTCAGACCTCTGGGAAATCAAAAACATAAGCCAGGGTAAAGACCTTAAGTTCAGGGTCTGTGTCCAATTCATTTTTGTAGTCACAGCTATACACACACTGTAGGCATCCAATAAATGTTAGATGAATGTATGAATAAGTGAGTGACTGGGGAATGGAAAGAATTCTGGACTGGTAGTTGGAGATGTGGATTCTGGTCCACCCTCTATCATCAGCTATGTAAGTGCAGAGAAGTCACTCCAAATTGCTCTCCCTCACATGTGAAATGAGAAGGCTGGATAAATCAACAGTACACAGTCAATAAAATACAGTGAACTGGCTGATCTCTGAGCAAGGAGGTGCCACACTCTCCTCTCCACCTTAATGTGGTTTTCAGGTCCCTTGGTGGGCAAGGAGAAGTGAGTTCAGGCAGCAGTGATGTTACAGGCTGCATCCAGGAATGCAGTCTTAGTCCTGACGAGGTGCCAGAATTAAATCGCTAATATTCATTTCTATGATCAGTATCTCAGGAAGTCTCAAAGGGGAACTGAAATCAACAGAAAATTAATTTACTCAAGGCAGCCATTGGCTTTTGATGCCCACTCTGTTGCAGGGTGAGTATGTCAACTCTGAGAATAAAATAGAACCTTTGAAAGTCTTTTCACATGGCTGAGGAAGGTAAAAACAAGAACACTAGAGAGAAAGACATTCCCCTAGATGTCTGTGTTTGTGCAATAGTGCCAATTTTTCCAAAATGCATTTTGTTTGATTTTACTATTCATGCCATTATTAATTCATATATAACATATATTTTTTCCTTATAATATTTATATAATCAAATTTATTGTTACTAAAAAGTTCTACAAATCAATAAAGGCAGAAAAAAGCATTTGATAAAATTCAATATCCCTTCATGATAAAAACTCTCAATATGTTAGGCATAGAAGGAACAAACCTCAACACAAAACAGGCAAACACACAGCTAACATCACAATGACTGAGGAAAAGCTAAAAGCTTTCGTCCTTTATCAGAAAGACAAAAAATAACAAATGCCAGCAAGGGTGTGGAGGAAAGGGAACTCTTATAAACTGTTGGTGGGAAAGTAAGTTAGTACAGCTATTATGGAAAATGGTATGGAAGTTTTGCAACAAAGCTTAAATAGAATTACCATATTACAGTGATCCCACTACTGGGTATTTATCCAAGGGAAAATAAATCAATGTATTGGAGAGATATCTATACCCTATATTTATTGCAGCACTATTGAGAATAGCCAAGATATGGAATTAGCCTAAATGTCCATCAACAAATGAATGGATAAAGGAAATGTGGCATATAATAATGGAATGCTATTCACTCATGAAAAAGAATGAAATTCTGTCATTCACAGCAACATGGATGAGCTTGGAGGACATTAAGTAAAATAAGTCAGGTACAGAAAGACAAATATTGCAAGTTTCACTAATATCTGGGGGCTAAAAAACATTGAGCTCATAGTAGAGAGTAGAATTATGGTTATTATAGGCTAGGAAGATGAGTCGGAAGAGGAAGACAGAAAGTTCTGGTAAGGAACACAAAATTAGAGCCAGATAGGAAGAATAAGTTCTAGTTTTCTATTGCACTATAGGGTAAATACAGTTAATAACAATTTATTGTATATTTTCAAAGCTAGAAGAAAGGATTTTGAATGTTCCCAACACAAATAAATGATAAATGTTTAAGGTGATGAATATGCTAATTATTCTGATTTGATCATTATGCAGTGTATACATATATAAAAATATCACTCTGTATCCCACAAATATATACAATTATTTTGTGTCAACTAAACTTTTTCCTTTTTTCAAAAAGGAAAAAAAAGTACCATGGAATGACTATTATGAACACAATACTTCCTACTTCACTAAATGTTTTCAGATCCATGTGAAAGACATTTTAGGTTACAGTGATGAGCTCAGAGGAACCTTTCAGGGTAGAAGGCTGAGTAGATGAAATCTCAAGTTCCATTGCGTGGAACCTCTCCACAATTTTGGGGGGAATGGTTGTACAAGTGGAAATCTAAAAAAGATGTCAAGTGCAACACATACCTGACTTGCCACAAAATGGGTTTAACAGGAGCATTCTGAAAGTAGGTGGCTGGTAGAACACAAGCTTTGAAGTTTTGGACTCAAGTCCAGGCCCTGCCCCATAAAAGTTGTGTGACCTTGCAAAGCGACTGTACTTACTTTTTTTAAATGGACAGCAGTTAACTTATCTTTAAAATGAATGCAATAATTTTCCCCATAGGTTCAACTTAAAGATGTAAAATACCTGTGAAGTATCTAGCACATAGTAGGGGTTCCAGAAATGACAACCCTTCTCTTTTCCAGACAGCTTGGCCCTTCTGTGATCTACTTGGTCCCCACCACTGAACCAACTAAGTAAGGCCTATTAGGTAGTTAGGCAAGCTTGCTTTTCTCCCAGTTCCACTTACCAAAATGTTTTCTCTTTCCCCACTGGATATGCTCCTCTTCCTCCTATTTTCAAAATTTCAATGAAAAGCCCCAGCCAGCATTATATCACTATAGTGACTTTGGAGTAATCTTCAACTTGAGAACAAAAGTATATTGTTCTGTTGATGAACTTTGTAAGTTATTAAATTAGCACAGTGCTATAGGATTTACCACTCTCTTTTATATCCTCTTAGTATGTATCTGAAGAGTTTATGAGGAGTGCAGGTTGAAATGGTACGTACATTCATACCAATGATTAAAACGGCTTTGGGCAGATTTTTACATACAATAGGGTAAGTAATAGGACAACCTTGTTCACCAACCTAGTGAAATGTAAGGTAAGCAACCATAATGGACTAATGAATGAATAACGGACTAATAAGCTGGATCGTTTAACTTTACTACCTATACCATAATGAATGGCACCATTCTAATGATTACTCCTCATCATTAGACCAGGACCTCTGGTGCTTTCAATGTGTTCCCCAAAGTACATGTGTTGGAAACTTTAATCTCCAATCAATAGCGTTGAGAGGTAGCACCTGTAAGGGGCAGAGCCCTTATGAATGGAGTAATATTATTGTCACAGAAACAGGTTAATTATCTCAGGAGTGGGCTTCAATGAATAATATGTAATGAATAATATAATAAAAGGACTTTTTGGATAAATGCATGAGAAAATAAAAGCAAGGTAAAACCACTTTCTTGAGGATCTCTTTTCATTTTTACTGTTTCAGTAAGCCATAGAAATAAAGCAATGCCATCCTTTCATTTGGCCTGGCTTGTTTAAGAGTTTGGGAATTACTTTTTAAAGTTTGTGGGTTTTTTTGTAGAAATATAGTATGTAGGGATATCTGTATGCTGACAAAATTCACAAAAACCTAAAACAATACCTTGGTTGTAGCACAATAAGTTACTTATAAAAGTACTGAACATGGGAAAGACCCAAGTGAAAACCTGAAATACAAACATCTATTCATGAAATGGGAAACAGTAAAGGGTCTTATGTAATAACGGATTTTCTATCCTTATGGATCTTACACAAGATATTTGTCGAGGAAGCAAGTGAAGCAGCTCCAAGAACACTGAGAAATGCAATCATTTTCCCCGAGACTCTGAATCTGAATCTGTGTGAATCTAATATTCAGCAAATGGTGATATGGCTAAGAGATGTATGATATGAGACAAGAAGAAAGAGTCAAATGCCGATGGACAACGACTCAAAAACAGAACTGTAGAACTTCCACAGAATCAAACAGCCTTGGAATGATTAAACTTAATTCTAGCCTGAAAACAACTTCTTTTGAAAGGCAACTGTTTCTACATGCACCTTGTGTCACTGAATGTCAGGCTCTGGAAGGGTCACCTCACAGGTGGGTCCCTAACTTCTCATTAAAGAAGGGATATGGAATTATTATGCACATCATACACACTCCAAAAAATTTCATGTAAGAGTTGGTGAAAAATTCACATGAATAAGAGCTGCTATGAATTACTGATGGTCCATTATGTACAAAATACTCATTGATTCAACAAATACGTGCCAACCTCTCTTCTGAGTTCATGACAATGAACTGAAGTGACAAACATCCTAACCTCATGGAGCTCATATGCCATTATTTAATAACATTCACACAATCCTAACCACAGCCATAGAAGGTTATTATTCCTATTTTGCAAATGCGGAACCTGAGATTTAAAAGAATTAAGTAACATGCCTAAGGTCACAAAGCTAGTAACTGATGAGCCAGAAGTCAAATCCAGTTCTATACAGCTCCTCAGTCTGACTTCTTAGCTACTTTGCTACATTATCTCCTACTGGCAACAGAAAAAGAATTGCAATGAGGGTCAGCACATCAACTAAAAGAAGCTGAGCATTCTCCATAAAAGTATGCTTTCTTGTTTGTGGTAAACAGGCTACAGTTTACCAAGAAGTCAGCCCGCTCCCTACCAAGTGCCTGCCAGTAGGTAGGTCTCATTCATCCAGAATTTATTAATCAGGTGTGTGCCAAGCATTAGGCCAGGTCCTGTGGATATCAGATAAGACACAGTTTTTGCCACCGATAAGTCTAGTGGGAAAGAAAAACATGTAAATGGGTCATCATAACACAGCGTGATAAGGCTGAGATAAAGATAAGCCCAGGATGCTCAGGAACGTGCAGAAGACAAACAGCCCTAGTAAGAGACGTTGACCTCTGAATTGGGTCTAAACCAGCGGGCGTTAGCCTGATGAACAAAGAGGAATTGGAGTGGGAAAGTACTCAAGTGCACTGAGCAGAGAGGGCGACACATGAAGGAAGTGAAAGACAGTATGGTGTTTGAGAAACTGCAAGTATTTTAGTGTGAAGGATGGAGTGCCAGAGAGATGTTCCTGAAAATTGGCTATATCATGCTGTATTTTAACAAGGTGTGCGTTTAGAGGGTGCAGCAGAGAGGACAGAAATTGGAAAGTTATACACAGAAATCTACTCCTGAGTTGTGAAATCTTTTTAATAGGTCTTTGCCAACATTTATTTAAAACAACAAAAGAAAAGAATGGGGGCCAGGCACAGTGGCTCACTCCTGTAATCCTAGCACTTTGAGAAGCTGAAGTGGGAGGATCACTTCAGGTCAGGAGTTTGAGACCAATTTGGCCAACATGGTGAAACCCTGTCTCTACCGAAAATACAAAAATTTGCCAGGCATGGTGGTGTGCGCCTGCAGTTGTAGCTACATGGGAAGCTGAGCCAGGAGAATTGTTTGAACCTGGGAGGTGGAGGTTGAAGTGAGCCGAGATTGCACTACCGCACTCGCGACAGAGCAAGACTCGGTTTAAAAAGAAAAAAATAGAATGGAATAAAATATAATAGAATAGAAAATATCAAGTAAAACATATATAGTAAAGGTAAGTATCGTTTCACAAAACACACAGACATGTGGGGCTGAGTCTTAATGTAAAATATATGTTTTATTGTGAGTCATGATCAAAAAAGTTTGAAAGCCACTAATCTAGTCTGCCCCTACCAAGGGCCTGTCCCCTTTGAACTCTATCCAACAGGATTCCCTTGGACCTACTATTTATTCCTGTTGGGAGATAAAGAAAAGCCACTAGGAACAAACCTGTCCCAGGTTCTTTTTTTTTTTTTTTTTTTTTTTTTTTTTTTTTTTTTTGAGACGGAGTCTGGCTCTGTCGCCCAGGCTGGAGTGCAGTGGCCGGATCTCAGCTCACTGTAAGCTCCGCCTCCCGGGTTTACGCCCTTCTCCTGCCTCAGCCTCCCGAGTAGCTGGGACTACAGGCACCTGCCACCTCGCCCGGCTAGTTTTTTTGTATTTTTTAAGTAGAGACGGGGTTTCACCGTGTTAGCCAGGATGGTCTCGATCTCCTGACCTTGTGATCCGCCCGCCTCGGCCTCCCAAAGTGCTGGGATTACAGGCTTGAGCCACCGCGCCCGGCCGTCCCAGGTTCTTAAACACTTCCCGTACTTCAAAGTCCCTGATCTACTTCTAAATCTCAAGTGGCCATACACATAAACTCTGATGATCTGGGCCTATTTCTCATAAGCAATTAATATTTCAGTTTTAAAGAAGTGAGGAAAATATACACACAAAATGAAGCTTCAAATGATTTCAACAAAGTCTGGGGCCTGTGAAAGGTTCTCTGAGCCAGCTATGTTTTCTACCAAATGAATCACCCAGGTACAGAGCCAGGCATGAGTCATGAAACACACCCTATGCAATATCTTTGTCTTTTTTTTTTTTTAACTGAGGGATTTTCCCTGAAAATTCTTTTTGGATTTCATTCCTCCACTTTCTCTTTTAATGTAGTCAATCCCTTAACAGTGTCTCTCCTTTTTGATTTTCCCTTTACTGTGTGTTTTTTTCTCCTCTTTTGCTGGAACATTCTGAATTAATAAAAAGAGAAAAAATAGCTAATATAAAAAAAATACAGATAGACAAGAAAGAAACTTAAGATTTATTGCTTATTTCTTTTATATTTTTTACTGACCTGTTTGCAAAGCACAGGCATCAGAGAGAAACCTGAGAGAAGTGGTAAAATAAATACTTTTTACTTAAATTATTTGGCTGATTTGGGCTGCGAAGATAGTGAAGACTGACTTTAGAAAAGCAAAAAAATTCACTTTGGGCCTAAATTAATTATATTTGATGGGCAATATCAGTAGAATCAATTAGAAAATTGTGTTTTGTGAGTCAGTACATACATTTGTCCATGAATAAACAATCATAAGTTGATATCAGAAATGACTGATTATCTCTTAAGTCATAATGATTTATCCTTCTCTAAAGCTACATATATCTTCTCTGAGCCATAAAAACACTAACTTTGTTGAGAGAAGCCCTAATAAAATCACAGATTTGTTTTTTATTGATTTTAATTGAGACGGAGTATTGCTGTATTGCCCAGGGTGGAGTACAGTGGTGCGATCTTGGCTCACTGCAACCACCACCTCCTGGGTTCAAGCAATTCTCCTGCCTCAGCCTCTTGAGTAGCTGGGATTACAGGTGCCTGCCACCACAACTGGCTAATTTTTGTATTTTTATTAGAGACGAGGTTTCACCATGTTGGCCAGGCTGGTCAGTACTCCTGACTTCAGGTGACTTGCCCAGCTCGGCCTCCCAAAGTGCTGGGATTACAGGCGTGAGCCACCATGTCTGGCCACAGAGTTTTTTGAACTTGAGATAAATCTTAGAGATTATCTGATCTGGAGTTTCTCAACCAGTTTTATATGGTTGAGAACAACAACAACAAAATCACATACCTGGCCTTTATGCAGATTCAGGTGGCCTTTTGGTTGAGATTCTATGCTTTTTATATGTCTGTTGGCTGATAAGATTTTGTTAAAGTTCACTTTCCTGGTTTCTAAAGATTTTTCTGAAGATTTTGTGTGTGTGTTTTACATAGAAAATGCAATGTTGAATGTGCTTTAATAAACTATACACTAACTTGGGAATCACTGACATAGCCCAAATCCCCATTTTGCGGACATGGAGAATGAATTCTAGAGGTGGTAAATGATTTCAGTCCAGACTCTATCTTCCATAAACTCAGTACAGTACATGCAATGCACATAGTAGATGCTCAATAAATATTCATTTTACCCACCTTTTAAATGGTCATAAGGAAAATAATGAGCAAAAAAAAAAGTGAATGACAAAAAATAAGTCATTGGGCTACAATACCATGGCAAATATTTGCTTGGGAGGGTGATTTTCCAGGGGATTTCAGAATCTGCCCTTCATTTCTGTCACATTTTAGTTACTCTGCCAGAGCCCCACAGCAAATGACTGCTGCACGTGAGGAGACACTTGTCCAAGCAAGCGGTGTAAAAACAAAGCTGCTTTGTTTAGAGTGCCCCAGTGCTTCTCCCTCCCTCCCTCCCCGCCTGACCTCAAGGACCTCAAAAAAGGTCATTTTGTGATGGTCTAGTGTGTCCATGAGTAAACTTGAATCATCATGTGTCACAATCAGAACCACTAAGCCAAATGCCATGGACCCAATTACCATGCAATCCCCAAATGGGTTATTATGGCAGGTCTGGGGTGCTGGGTCACCAGGCTATTACAGCTGGGTTTGTTTTTCAACTTACTTCCAGGGAGCTCTGGCCCTTTGCAAACATTCATACCTAAAGTCATTGGAAAATATCTTAAATTCATTCAAACCTCCCTAGGATAGAAAGACAATAGAAGTATTTATGTTACTTTTCAAATCATGTAGAATTAGTGTCTTAGGGAGTCTTAGGCACAGACCACATCTAAAGAGATAGTGGGAAGGAGGAGGTAGAGATAATTATTGAAATAATTTGGAGAGTTAAAACACTAAGAACAGTATACTATATGTAGGCAGGTATTTGGATTACATGTGTTCACTGATTACAGTGATCAAAATCATGGAATACCTGTTCAACTTTCCAGCTCACAACATTTAATAGCCACCATTTAATGAGTATCTACTACTTGGCAGGCATGTATTTGGTGCTTTATATGCATTATTCTGTCATTTTTACAATAACCACGCAAAGTCAGTATTATTAAACTCATCTTTCAAGCTGGTAAGTAGTAAAGCTGTGATTTATATCCACCGTTATCTGTCTCCAGATAATTAGTTGGCCTTCAAAGGCAAAAGTATAATTCTAAACCCTCGCTTTGCCACTCAGTAGCTATGTGATCTTGGGTTACTTAGACTCTCTCCATCTCATTGTTTTTTATCTTCAAAATGGGGCTAATGATAATCTCTGCCTAAGAATGTGTTACATATGAAATAGATACATAAAACAGTATTCAGCAAAGATAAACATTCACCAGCTATTGGCTTTTATTACTACTGTAGTGATAGTCAAGCCTGTTAAAGGTCATTTAATTTTTTTTATCCTTAATAAGAAAAGAAGAGAAAATAAATCAAATGATTAAAGCACATCTATTCAATGTTTCTTAAACTTTGGTTTATACAAGAATCACCTGGGGTTTTATTTAAAAATACAGATTCCCCAAGCCCTCAAGGAAATTAATATCTCATGTTCAATCCTAATGAGTACCATTTGGCTCTAATTATGTGCAGAATGTGTGAATGGCTCCATGGGAATGCATATATCCCTCATTTATGAAAAAACCCACTCACAGGCTACAACCACCTAAAAGAAGGTCAACATAAAGAGCTTATTATCAGTATACCCACAAATAACCTACACAATTAAGATACTCAGATATTGAAACTAAAATTTTCATATTGACCTCAATTATCTGGGAATTCGTGTTAAAAGTCAAATCTTAATTCATAATTACATGGTGGGAAAAAAAGTCAGGTCATTATTGCCAGTACTTGGAGCCCATGGAGTGCAGCTTATGCTGTCACATGTGTCAGCACATTTGACTTCAGGGGAAACTCTCTTAACATAGGTCACCAGGCTTGCAAAAAACCAACAAACCATAAACATGACCCTGTAACAGGCTGTTTGCTCTCAAAAAAGGGAAATAATAAAATCTATTAATTCCATAATTCCCCCAGAGTTAGTCCCTCATTTTGAGAACACGGGAGAGTAGAAGCCAGTCTAAATATAGTTAGAAATAAAATCCATATGTTTCCTAAGTAACATCTATAGAAAGCTGACAACCTGTGATAACAAATGGATATACACAACAGCGTGATCCAGCAGAGATGTTGGTTGATTTGCCATTATATTGTACTTGTTAAAAGAGCCCAGTTTCTAGAGTCAGACTGCCTGGATTCCACTCTTGGCTGCTCTACTTGTTAGCTTCTTGGTCTGCGAAAAAATATTTAACCTCCTTAAAGCTCACTTTTCTTATCTGTAGTATGAGATCACAAAGATTCCTATCTCACTGGTTTGTTTTAAAGATTAAGGGAAATGCTGCATATAAAAGCACTTAGCCCACAGCCTGATATAAGAGATGTACTCAGTAAATGTTAGCTATTGCTATTTGTTGTCAACCTAAAGCTTTCTGTGTCAAGTAAAGATTTTGCATCCCTTCTTCATGTGTGAGCCCTTGGCAGTGGGGAGAGCTGATGGTAATTTCTTAGGTAGAGGAGGTACCCTGGCCACTGAGAGGAACCTGGAAGGCGGTGAGGTAGAACAAGACAGGGCATCCAGTTTGGATCTCTTCTAGAAATGAGGCTTAAACTCAGTCATCAATTTCTTCATCCTCCTGATGAGTGGCTGCAGTTCACTCTAGATATTATTCTTTCATGGAGCCATGGTTTCTGCTTCTGAGCAGGGATTGAGGGGTAGCCTGGTGGGTGGAAGGCTTCTTGTGGCCAAGTCTCCAAAGCAGCTTCATGAAAGCACATAAAGTGCTAGGATACTAGTAGGGAATAATAGTGTACTTGATTATTACTCCTGGCATTGGAAATTATCCCTGATTCCACATGAAGCACCAATTAAGTCAGGCCACTGAAGTCTGATTGCTGAATGCTGTGGAAAATCCATTTGTATTTTGGGTTAGATTCACTTTACATTCATAACTTAAAATCTCAAAGGAACTCTCAGTCCTGCCTGGAAGTTCCACTGAATACTTTCTATCCCCACTGTGTCCTAGCTTCTCTCTTCAAATGTCCTGCTTGAGTCCCCTTCCACAATGTAGACCATCGAATGAGAACCCTCTCAGTTTTGAAACAGTATATGTACAAATCTACTCATAAGGTTACTATGAGGATTAAGTGAGTTAATAAATGAAACTTACTTAGAACATTACCTGGTACATTATCAGTAAATTCAATAAATATTAGCTATGGTGATGATGATTATCACCTCCAGTTACACCCATATCCTCCCTTCTTCTTCATTCACCAGGTGTCCCTGCTGTTACCAAAGGCCAACACCTCAACCTGCTTTCTGGGTCCCACTGCCCTTCACCCCCCTCTAGATCTGTGCAACTCTCAAAACTTATCTCTCTAGCCTAATCTTTTCTCTGCTGTGTTGACATCTCTTCTTGGCTACATCAGAGCACTGAAAATTGACATCTGAAACCAAACTCCTGATTTTTTCCTCAATCCACCTTTCAACATTCCCTCTTTTAACATTTTCAACTTAGTCGTTGGCATTAATACTCACTCAGTGGTTCAAGCCAGAAGCCTGGATTTCATTCTTGAATCTTTCCTCTCCCTTACTATTTCTACTTTCAGTCCCTCCCCATTTAATTCATCAGCATCATCATATCTATTTCACCTACAGAATATATTACACATCGGTTCACTGCCCTCACTTCCTACCGCTACCATCCTTGATTAGGCAAACATCACCTCTTGCTCAGACTTCTTCAATGTTCCTCTCATATCCTCTCTTTCCAATCCAATTTATTACACACATTGAAATCTGAGTGAGCTTTTTTAAAAAATAATATATATATATAACATTTTGTCTTCTCCATTTTTTTCAGTGGCTGCCCAATTTGATTTAATATAATCCAAATTGTCTACCATCACCTACAAGATCCTGTGAGACCTGGCCCTGTCTATATGATACCAACCCCATTTTTCACTACTCACTCCCAGTTCACTCTGTTCCAGCCACACTGGCCTTCTTTCTCAAATATACCATTCTCAAGACCTTTGAATATTATGTTTCCTAGCCTGGAAGAGTCTCCTTTTTCCTTCTTGCCTTTCTGAGTTCCATAGAAATATCACCTCCTTGGACAGACCTTTTCCCATTTTTCCATCTGAGAAATACCGTATCCTTTTAATATCCTTTGAAGCTCTCATCAAAATCTATTTATTTTCCTGTTTATAGTCTGTCTCTCCTTCCTGGTCCAAAAGAGATGAAGTCCATTTCTTTTCTTTTTTTCTTTCTTGAGACAGGTCTTGCTCTGTCACTCAGGTTGGAATGCAGAGGTACCATCATGGCTCATTGTAACCTCTAACTACTGGGCTCAAGGGATCCTCCTGCCTCAGCCTCCTGAGAGGCTGAGACCACAGGCATGTGTCATTGTGCCTGGCTATTTTATTTTTATTTTTATTGTTTTGTAGACACAGGTATTGCTATGTTGCCCAGGCTTCCATTTTTATTTTATTCACCACTGCCTAGCAAAATGTCTGGCACATAGTAGGATTTACATAAATATTTCCTCAATAAATAAGTGAATAAACAAGCAGCCATCAAAGTATTAATCTGTGCAGTTGAAACCACAGAACTAAAGCAGAGCTTTGGTCAAACTCACTTAAAAAGCTGGATCATGACAAATTATTCTCCCAGAAACTGGCACCAAGTCCTGTTGATGGTGGAGCATCTTGTGATTGTGACTTGATCCTTCTTTCCTCCAGCTTTTGCAGATTATATGCCTTATCTGTGAACTCCTTATCACTGCCATTTAATTCCACTAAGGTCCAAATTTTGTTCCTTGTCCTTGATGAAACTCTTCCCCACATTTCTAGCCCACAAGCCCATATTTCTAGCTTGAGTTTCAGAAAATCAGTAACACTCAATTAATAATTATATTCCATTCTGTGCATTTATAGTAAGTCGGGCACTAGTTTAGGAAATGGGGGTCAAACATAATGTTCTTTAACATTTATTCAGCATCATTTGGAGCAGGCTATGTGAGGCATTTTATAACTATTTTCATAGAATATACTATGTACCAGGCCCTAGTCTAAGAACTATACAAGTATTCATTTAATCATCATAGCAAACCGAAAAAGTAGTTTTGTGATATGGTTTGGATGTCTCACCTCCACCTAGCTCTCAGGTTGGTATGTAATCCTCAATGTTGGAGGTGGGGCCTGGTTGAAAGTGACTGAATCATGTGGGTGTTTTCTCATGAATGGTTTAGCACTGTTCCCTTGGTGTTGTGTTTGCAGTAGTGAGTGATTGCTCCTAAGATCTGGCTATTTAAAAGTGTGTCACCTCGCCCCCGCTCTGGCTGTGTGTCATGCCTGCTTCCCCTTCACCTTCTGCCATGATTGTAAGTTTCCTCAGGTCTCCCCAGAAGCCAAGCAGATGTCATTATTATGCTTCCTGTAGGCCACCATGCAGAACTGTGAGGCAATGAAACCTCTTTTCTTTATTAATTACCTAATCATTGGTATTTCTTTATGGCAACACAAGAATGGCCTAAAACAGTTTTTTGTTTTTTTAGAGACAGGGTCTTACTCTGTCACCCAGGCTGGAGTGCAGTGGCACAATCATAGCTCACTGCCGCCTCCAACTCCTGGACTCAAGTCATCCTCCTGCCTCAGCCTACCAAGTAGCTAGGACTTACAGGTACACACCACCATGCTCAGCTACTTTTTAAAAGTTTTTGTTTTGTAGATAAAAGGTCTTGCTATGTTGCTCAGGCTGCTCTCAAACTCCTGGCCTCAAGAAATCCTTCCACCTCGGCCTCCCAAAATGCATGAGCCACTGTGCCCAGCCTGAAACGTAGGCGATATTATTATCCTTATTTGGTGGTGTGGGAAACAGAGGCAAAGACAACTTATTTGCTCAAAATCACAGAGCTAATGATTGCCAGACCAGAATTTGGGCCCAGGCAAGGAAGGTCTGGAGTTTTCCTCCTCACCCTCCATTCCAGTCAACCTCTCAGATCCTGTGAAGCAGGTGTGATTCCTCCTGTTTCACCAAGAGGAACGCTGGACTCAGAGGTTAACTTTGTTAGGATTACAGTTAATTTTATGTGTTCAACATCAAATATTTGTGGAGTGCCTACTAAATGTTGGGCACTGTGCTGGGTTCTGAGATACGCAGTGTTTAAACAGACTTTGTCCTCAGGGAGTTTACAATCCACCTAATAGACAGGAAATGTGTGATTAAGACTTACGAGTTTTTGATGCCAAAAACTCATGACCTTTCTATTATCTCTAACAGAGTGAGATTGAATTGTTTGGATTCGAAGATGGAGGCTCCACTCGCCAGTTGTTGGGGCAGAACAGCTCTGAAAGTCTTCACTGAGAAGAAAACCACCACCATTCACTTTAATTGTCAGTTAATATGTAAATGTGTCACATTTAAATATCATCCCCACCTGCATTCACTGTAATCCCTCTGAGGACTGGGACTATAATTTAGAACCCTGCTACACACAAAGTCAGTGTCCAATAAGGGCATTTTGAATGAGTTGTGACTGGCTGAATTCTTATAACAGCTACCAAAGCCGGCAGTTAGTGTTGCTACGTTCAAGATTTATTCAAGTTTCTTAAAGCTTGAATATTTAATTACCATGGGGGGCATACATTAGTTTTTCTTGGCTCTTTGGGGACAGTGACTGAAAGACTGAATACTAAAGGGTGTTCAGAATAGTCTCTTTATCACATGGACTAAGTCCTGTGCACTTCCAGATTCAATATTGTCCTCCCTAAGGAAGCTCCCGCACGACCCCATCCACTTGCTACCAAGCCCTCCAGAATGAAGAGTCCTGACTCTGTGACCACAAGTTTTCCCATGTTTATGTTGCCAAAATAGGCAAACTGTGAATTCTCACATTTTTCACCATGTGATGGGAAGCAGCAGGGCCTTGGTCTTAGGAAATGATGAAAAACCAACCCAAATGTATACAGAGCAAACACCACTGTTTGCCATGCTGTCTTGTTTGTTTCGGGGAATGTGGATTTATTAATAATAATGTTTCACAATGTGGCAGGCACATCTGCACCACAAAATATCACTCATAGAAAGTAATGCAGGAAAAACCCCATGAAATCACTTAGTCCTGCATCTGCCAAGGCCACAGGCTATGTTTCTGCCTTTTGAGTTTTAACAGCATTTCAAAATAAAAGATGAAATGTGAGGTGCACTCCCTCACCTGTGATTCATAATTATTGTTAATGACAGGGCTCATGATGAGAAAATACAAAACAAAACATACAAAAAGTTCCAACTCCTCAAAGTTTCAGTTTATAACCCTGATAGGCCATTCCCCCAATTTTACAAAGAAAGGAAAATTGACTAGTAGACTTCAATTACCAGAAGCACATGGCATCTTCTATGGAGACTCATGGGCCAAGGAAAAGAAAAATCATGTTTATTTATTTAGCACTTATTTATTTAACCTTCTAGCTGGGTTTGGTTGTTGGATCTGGTTTTACATCCTGAATTACGAAGTTTATGATGGGAAAGTGTGTCAGCTGTTTGCTGAAGGAAAGGAAGACCTCTATTCTTTGTCTTCTCTTGTTCATAGAATCAAGCATCCTAAATGATTGTTTAGAGAAGTTAAAATATGGTACAATAGGAGCATTACCCTAGCTTGGCTTCATTGTCAACATCTTCAGTTCTTTACCCTTGACAGTGCTTTGGGTAAGCTCTTGTTACTTCCTGCCTGCAGCATTGTATAGCTCTTTTTCTTGGTTCCTCTCACTCCTCTAATCCATCTGGGCAACTGCTGCCCAAGTCAAGATCAGCTAAGATATATATGCCATGGAACACTACTCAGCCATAAAAATAATGAAATCATATCTTTCACAGCAACATAAGTGGAACTGGAGGTCATTAGCCTCAGTGAATTAACTCAGAAACAGAAAGTCAAATACTGCACATTTTCCTTTATAAGTGGGAGTTAAACAACGGACACATGGACATATAGAGTGAAATAATGGCTGTTGGAGACTACAAAAGGTGGAAGGGTAAGGGGGTGTGAGAGTTGAAAATTTCCTAATGGGTACAATCTTCACTAGTTGGGTGATGGATGCAATAAAACTCCAGACTTCATCACTATAAAATATATTCACGTAAGAAGCCTGCACTTGTAGCCCCCAAATATATTTTTAAAAATTAAAAATTAAAAACAAATAAATAATGCTGCTAATAACATTTGTGTTCAAGACTTTGTGGATACGTCTTCAATTGTGTAGATATCTAAGAGTGAAATTGGTGGGTCATATGGATAAATTTATGTTTACCTTTTTAAGAACTCACAGAGGTGTTTTGAGGCTTAAACATTACAAGGAAATGGCCTAGCACAATGCTATTCAGAGAGTAATGATCAATAAACATTGTTGTTGTGATTGTTGCTCTTGTCGTAATTTCATCTTGCTTACTATATAGATGAAGAGGCTAAAGCTCAGCAATGATTATGAACTTGCTCAGGATCACACAACTAATCCCAATTCATCAATATCTCTTATGTTTTCTGATTCCAAGCCTGAATCTGCTTCCTGTCACTGTAGCTAAAACCACATTAAACATCCCAAGAAGCACTGCTTTGATAATGAATCTCCCTGCTGAACAAATATCAATGGCTCCTTGCTGCACATGAAATAAAATCTTGGTAGGTAAGCAAAACCCTTTATTCTTTGCCCAGCCATCTTTCCTGTCTAATGTCCTGCCATATCCCTACGCCCTATCCTTCCTTCACTAATTCCCCAGGATGACTTTCATTCTAATGACTAAGCAATTAAACCTATACTTTTTCATTACATACTTTATTTTTTTGAGATGGGGTCTTGCTTTGTTGCCCAGTGGGAGTGAAGTGGTTCTTCACAGCCATGATCTTGTGCACTACAGTTTCAAACTCCTGGGCTCAAGCAATCCTCCTGCCTCAGCCTCCTGAGTAGATCGAACTACAGGCATGCACCACTGTACCTAGCTGGCCTCCATTTGTTTGAGCATGGTCTGCCCTCTTAAAAACTACTTCTCACTTTGCCTTATGAAAGATTATCTATTCTTTAAGGCAGAGTTCAAATCATATATCCTATACCTTCCCTGTCTTAGTCATGGTCAGAATGAATATGCAGTCTCCTAATCTACTTGGTTATAATAGGTGCTCAAAGAATATGCTAACTTGAGCTGAAATGGCTGAAAACTTAGCTGTATAATGAATGACCCAGCTATGGGAAATACTAATTTTTAAAATTTAATAAAACCCAATTTACAAATTTCCTAAGTACAGCTCAGTACAGAATGTTATTTATACTTAGGCCAGGATCCTGCTCCCAACCACCTGCCTTCCTGTGTCCGTCCAGAGCACTTTATTCATGCTTCTGAAAAATTCTTATTACACTCTATTATATATCAATTTGTGTTTGTCTGCCCCATGACTGTAAACTCTCCCAAAGAGGAAACCATGTCTTATTCATTCCTGTATCTCCATTATCCAGCATTATCCAGGCACAATGCCTGATTCATGTTGTGGTGAGTACTCGCCAGGTGCTTTTAGGGTGAATGAATGAGTGAATGAGAAGGTGAGTGAATGAATCTCTCTCTCTCTCTCTCTCTGACACAGAAAACCCATGCCACAGACAAGCAGCACTCTCTTGTCTGACATCAGAGTTCTAAAAGACATTTATCATTTAAGAAAGAGGAGAATCTTCTTTTTGGTGTGTTGTTAACTCTACCTCCTCCAGGATGGCTCATATGATTAAGTTAGAAAGCATATGTGTGGGATATCTTCCTCTTAGTTCCTTAATGCGTTCTATACGAGGGCCACAGAAAAAGAAAGAGGGGAAAATATTGAAAGAGAAAGAAATTTCCAAATTATACTTATGTAAGCTCTAAGACATGATGATTTTTTAAAAAGTAAGTTGTAAAAATTCTGGATTCTACCAAGCATCCATCAGAGGGCTTTGTGCATAGTAGAAAAGTTGTAAATATGAGTTGAATAATTGGACCCAACAAACATTTATTAAGTGCCAGCGAACAAGACCCAGTTGCAACCTTCCAAGACTCTTGACACAAGGGGACTGACATACATATATACATATATATAATAGTAACAATAACGGCAATTATGTATTTTGTCATTCCTCTATGATTGGCACTATTTTAAATGTTTTACATGAAGTAACAAATTTAATCCTTAAAGCAACTCTAAGAGGAAGATTTTAAAGATGAAGAAAATGAAGATGAAGCAACTAAGGTATGCAGAAAGTTTAAGAAGTAATCAGTCTAAAAAGTAGTAGAACTGGGATCTAAATCCAGGCAGCGTGGCTCCAGAATCTCCTTATGAAAATGCTTTTAAGTTTAGGTCAGGTACCATGTCCCCTTCCTTTTTGTTTTCTCAGCACTCATAAGCACTCAATGCATGTTTGCTAATGAACTGTGCCAATGACAAGGCTAACAGGAATTATAAAAGTAATACAGATACGCTTTGTTATGAAACAATAGTATGGCCTCTTGTCAGGGTAGGAGAAGTGAAAGAAGCCTAGGTTTTGGAGTTAGACCAAAGAGACCTAGGCTTGAATTCCAGATTCTTACCGAGGGGCTGTTTCCTCCCTGACAAAGAATTATCCATGTCAACACCCACATACCACTATTTTTGGGCCAGGAGCCATTTTAGAAATCTGAAGTAAGATTGGATTCTAAGACTCAAAGACTCAAAATAATTTAAACTGAAGGTGACTGAGTCTAGAAAGGTTAAAGGATTTACTTCTGGTTACACATCTGGTTGGTGCCAGTACTGAAATTTAGGTTTCCTGAGTTTCAGCTCAGTGCTCTCTCATTTAAGTCACACAGTTTCACTTAAGGTAGGGAAGCTGAACAAAGCATCATAAGAAGCAAATTATTCAAAATGGGACTTTCCAGAGCCAGCCTAGAGTTGGATGGCTGCCTCCTTGTGTTCAAGCAAGACACACCTCAGTTTCACTATAGATCTGAAATCTTATTCTCTCTCCTTGTGATGTCAGAGGCTGGGGGTGTCTTTTAAGCAGTGAGTAATGCACTGGAGATATGTCTCCCACAGCTCTGCTACGTTCTAAAAATTCTCCCCTGCTTCCTTTCCCTGCCAGGATGGCCTACCTAAAACCCAAAAGTCTTTCAGGGAAGGAGACTTATTCCTAGAAGAGAGGAAGACACTGCCACCTCCCTATTGACTCAGTTATTCCCATGAGGGAAAACTAAAGCTTGAAAAATATTTTCTCCTAAATTCTCTCTAGTTATAGAATCTGGAGGAAAAATACAGATTAAATGTTGCTGAAGAACAAGTGGTTATTGTTCAGAGACAGCTGAGAGTGATTGGAACCACAGATGTAAACATCATCTCAAGGGTGTACGTACCTTCAACACAGGTACCTGTGTGGGCATCACATGCACCTTTACTTACTGGACAGCACAGAGAGCTCATGCCAAGTATACAGGCTTCTGAGCCAAACAAGTCAGTGTTCACATCCTAACTCTACCACTTGCTAGCTGAGTGTCTTTATGGTTCAGATCCTAGGTCTGTCAATTACAAGCTGAGTGAGTGTCTTTATACTACTCGTTACATTCATTGAGGCATAGTTTCATTGGTTAAAAAAATGGGATAATAATATTGACTTAACAGAAGGTTGTTGAGGATAAAAAAAGATCTCCTTTGCAGAGTACCTAATAAAAAATCTGATACTTAGCAGGGGTTTGATATTATGATAACACCTCCTCCCCCATGCCTTGTATTTGAAACAAATGCTTTATGGACAGGCCTTTGAAAACAAGCAAAATACTTTGGGGGCAGTGTAGAACTGAAACTGACTTACTAAACCACAGTTCCACCATATATGCTCCTAACACCAGAAAAATCTCAAAAGTGATTGAATCCACCCTTCCTCCGAATGAGGAAAACCCATGTTACACTTCCTACATATGTCCAGGCAAGTGATCTTCCAGCAAGGGAATGAAGAACAAATCACTTCCCCCAGAAACCCACTCCATTTTCTTCCAGATCTCTAATGGGTTAAAAGGCTCACTGAGGCAAAAACCTCTCCTATAATTCCCACTCACTGTTACTTGTCTTTGCCCTCTGCTTTGGCAGCACAGAAGGGAGAAAAGGGACTATTTCCCCAAAACTGTTCCCTGTTAAAGATTAGACAGAATCCCCTCCACAGACACTTGAGGAGTGGGGCAATAAGTAACCCATCAACAAATTTAGAAAAGGGAATTGCAGAAGCATGTTCCACTTCTGCAGAAGCAGGAAGTAGAGTTATGTGTTTTTATGACTCGAGTAAAAGTATCAACAGTAGGTTTAGTTTAGTAATTTGCTGGGAGCAATTCTTTATTAGAAGATAAATAAAAGTGAGGAGGAAACTGCACTTGGAAGGCCAGTCCATAAACATAGACACCCAGGCCTGTGAACTATCTGTGCCATGCTGCCTCTGATGCCTGTGCGGGTACCTGAGTTAAAGCTATGTACGTCCTGGTGACGATGTTTACATCTGCTGCGCCAGTCACTTTCAGCTTTCTCTGGATAACACCCTCTTGTTCCCGAGCTACATTTAATCTGCTATTTTCTCTAGATTCTAAACTCAATAGGCCTAAAATATTCAGGACCAGAGGCGGAGTCAAATGCCTTTAAAAGACTTACTGGAAACACAGGAATACGGAGGTGCAATCAGAACTTCGGTACTGTGGCTTCAGAAGGGGGCCTTGTGCCAATGTGCTCTGCAAAGAGGCTAGAGACATTCTTACTGACAGGAATACAAGACTCACAGGGAAATGGAGATAAGTTTTAATATCCAGGTGTGAGAAGGAAGGGTGTCTCAAGGATAACCTGGCAAATTGGACTGATATTCAAATTTCTAATTTGTTTTTATAGGGAATAAAGTTTCATACTCAACTCTGTGGAAACATACATAAAGAATGCTTCCACCTCACTCCTACCTCCCTTAAAAATTTCTGGTCCAAATTAACTTCTTTTAAAGATATTTCTCTCCATTGAGTTTAAGATAATCAGTTGTGTATTCCAGATACTAGGCACAAATTGATTGGCATTCATGTAAAGCAAAAGCCCAAGATTTTCTCCTCTCTCATGCCTGCTCAGTAGAGAGAATGGTGATGTGTTTGCGTGGCCACCAATATTTAACAGGTGTACCGCTACTACTTGCACACTGTTAAGGCGTTCAAAGTAGCAATACTTTGCACTTCCGGTCTTTTGAACTATCATTTGGCTTTCAAAACAATTCTGTGAGCTACGATGAATGATTATTTTAGTTTGTTTTGAAGTGAAGACTCAATCAGAAATAATACAAAAATTTTTATTGTCCTGTATTTTATACATGTTATTTGCAGAAGAGCTGGGCATAATTCCAGCCTAATTCCAAAGACAGGTGTTTGGGGTTGTTGGTTGATGGGTCCTTGATAATGAGTTGCATGTGCCGACTTGGCTACTCTATCGTACCCAGTTATTTAATCAATATTGATCTAGGTGTTGTCTGTGAAAGATATTTTGTAGATGTGGTTAACATCTACAATCAATAGATTTTTTTTTTTTTTTTGAGATGGAGTCTCACGCTGTGTCACCCAGGCTGGAGTGCAGTGGCGCGATCTCGGCTCACTGCAAGCTCCGCCTCCCAGGTTCAGGCCATTCTCCTGCCTCAGCCTCCGAGTAGCTGGGACTACAGGCGCCCGCCACCACGCCCGGCTAGTTTTTTTTTTTGTATTTTTAGTAGAGACGGGGTTTAACCATGTTAGCCAGGATGGTCTCGATCTCCTGACCTCGTGATCCGCCCGCCTCGGCCTCCCAAAGTGCTGGGATTACAGGCTTGAGCCACCGCGCCCGGCCTACAATCAATAGATTTAAAGTAAAGGAGATTACCCCCAATGATGTTGGTGGGCCTTGTGCAGTCAGTTGTGAGCAGAAACTGAGGCTTCCTGGAAAAGAACATATTCTGCCTCAAGACTGCAGCATTAATTACTGCCTGAATTTACTGTCTGCTCTATAGATTTCAAGCTTGGCAATCACTATAATTGCGTGAGCCAAATTCTTAAAGTGAATATCTTCCTACTGTTGATTCTGTTTCTGTAGAGGATCATGACTGACACAGTCCTTATCTTCACGTATTTTACCTTTTTCTTTTTTCTTTTTTTTTTGAGACAGAGTCTCACTCTGGAGTGCAGTGGCGCAATCCTGGCTCACTGCAATCTCCGCCTCCCGGGTTCAAGCGATTCTCTTGCCTTAGCCTCCCAAGTAGCTGGGATTACATGAGCAAGCCATCACACCTGGCTAATTTTTTGTATTTTTAGTAGAGTCAGGATTTCACTATGTTGGCCAGGCTGGTCTTGAACTCCTGGCCACAAGTAATGTATCTTATTTCTTGTTTCCAGATGGTTTAAATTCACAATCAGAGTCTAGGTCTTATTCACACAAGTACTCCTCCTTCCCCTTGGCTCAGTGAGATGCCATAATATAAAATTTTAGCTTAAGGAGTACACACATACCTGACAGATAATGAAGGAAGAACTTATGCCCATGACATAAAGAGCTATGATGCTTTTAGAAAGCAACATAGGAGATGTACAGGAGGGAGCAATTAGGCAGTACTCATCGTAGGAAGCTTTCTAGAGGGAAGTATTTAAATTAGATTTAAGAGCCCTATATGGAAAATGGTTTGGAAGTGTGAAGAGCATGCAGAGAGGGGTAAATCAGGGGAAGGCCTTGGAGTGCTCTGTGGATGAAGAAAGCCAGACTGCCTAAACTTGAGATGAGAGGGAAGGAATAAAGGAAAACCAGGTCAGTGAGAACAGAGACCCATTGTGTTGACAAAAAGCATGCAAAGAACCCTTATTTTCCCCTGGGATGTAACAGTAACAAACCAGCACGCATGCACGTATGCATGCACACACCACACACACACACACACACACACATACACACACACACACAGAGCACAGAACTGGAACATTCAGAGAGCTGAAGGATTCATTGTTTGTCCGGGCAGGTACCCCGTGCAGCTGCATGAAGCAATAAAGGAGCTGTTGCTACTCAATGCCTAAAAGACTTCCCAGCTTACAAATATGTGAAAAGCTTCTTCCAGTGTCTATTCACTACACTAAAGGTGTGTGTTTACTTCACAGAACTGAGCCCTTGTTCCTTTGAGACCCTATTAGCAATGCAGGGATGAAAAGGAAGTCATAGTGTTATGTTCTTAGTTGGATGACTGGCTCTTTTGGTGAGACTGTCCTTCCAAAGGCAGCAAATGGAGAACTCCGGAGGTTTAGCTTTGCGTTTGCTTTCCAGAGAGATAGTCACATAGCCCAAGAGAATGAAAAAGCTCTTTCATGAGCCCAGTTTTCTTTTTGTGCAGATGGCAGTCCAGATTGGCATCACAGATTCTGAAACAAATTTTTGTCCCACGGATGTTATTTCAAGTTCCCCAAAGCTGTAGCAGCTGGGCAGCTGCAAACTCATTCAGTTTCTCTGGCCCCATAAGCAAGCTCCTCCTTATCAGAATATACCCCAGTTTCCAGAAAGCCCATTTTTCCATGAATACGACAGCAATCTTTATCTTCTTTTAGTTACAATTTATTGCACTACCTCTCTTTCCTTGTTCATTCTTTTTTCAGTAAATATTTTTGAGCACTTGCCTTGTGCCAGGAACTAAGCATACAGTCTAGTGTATAAACAGTCAAGAAAATAGGCAGTTACAATATATTAAAAACAACTAATATTTATTTAGCGCTTTATGTGTGCCACCCACTGTTCTAAGTGTCTTAATTTTGCTCTTAAAACAATTCTATGCAGAAGGTTCTATTATTATCCCCGCTAAACATGTAAGAAAATCAAGACCCAGAGATGTTGAATTACTTCTCTACAATCATACAAAGAAAGAAAGGTATTGAACTAGAACTAAGTGCAGGCAATCTAGCTGCCGAGCCTGTCTCCTTAACCAGGAGGTGCATGGAAGGGGCAGGAGCTGAGTATTATGACAGAGAAAATACAGGTACTGGGAGCATGTAGGAGATGTCAGTAACCCAGACTTGGGGCTCAAAGAGAAGTTGTGTATTTAAAATGCATATCAGGCTGGGCTCATGCCTGTAATCCCAGCACTTTAGGAGGCCGAGGCACGCAGATCACGAGGTTAGGAGTTGGAGACCAGCCTGGCCAACAAAGTGAAACCCCATCTCTACTCAAAATACAAAAATTAGTCTGGCGTGGCGGCACACGCCTGTAGTCCCAGCTACTCGGGAGGCTGAGGTAGGAGAATCGGTTGAACCCAGGACGTGGAGGTTGTGGTGAGCTGAGATCGTGCCACTGCACTCCAGCCTGGAAAACAGAGCAAGACTCTGTCTCAAAAGGAAAAAATAAACAAACACAAAATAAAATAAAATAAGTAATATGCATGTCAGATCATGTCAATCCATTTCTCAAAATCTTTTAATGGCTCCCAAGTGAATTTGCAGTAAAATCTACACATCTACCATGACTTACAAATGTTATGCTTAACCTGGCATTTCTCAGTCTCTTTGGCTGTGTCCCTTACTATTGTTCAGACTGCCCAGGTCTCTGGCTGTGGAACCTCTGAGGTGTTGGTTACTCTCTCAGGGACCACCACCCCTCGATCTGCCCCAGCTCCTCAGTGTTCAGAACTCCAGTTTAAAGTCATTTATTTATAGAGTTCTTTCCTATCTTCTAATCTACTTTAGTCCCCAGAATTATAACAATAATAACAACTAGACTAATGATAATGAAGATAATGATAAATAATGATAAAACTAATGATCATAATAATTAAACACTAAATAATACTGGGTGTCAGGCAGTGTTCTAAATGCTTTATGTATAATAATGCATTTAGATATTACCACAACCCTAATGGTAAGTACTAGTATTATTCCCATTTTTACAGGTGAAAAAGTGAGCCAATATCATAGCATTTGGTACTTTCCTTCATTACAATTATAAAGTGTATAAGCATGAATTTATTCATGCATTATTTCCTGGGCCATAAGATCTATGAGATAAGGTTCTGAATGCATTCTCTTCATCACAGCATCCTCAGTGGCTAACACAGTGCCTTGTGTACAGTATGAATTTAACACATGTTTATTAAATACATTAATGAATGAATAATGGACATGTGAGATGTATTTCTCTCAAGACTTACACCTTTGCTTACCACTTACAATAAAATGGATAGATGAGAAAGAAATAAAAGAAAGTCCTCTAGTATGTAATAATTATTAAGGTTGTTGGTAGTCCAGTCACTTTGCTTTCTTGCTATGACATTTTCCCCATCCCCTTCTTGATAAGCTGTAACGTCCAAGGTTTACAGTGGGATGCAGGCAGAGACAGTGTGGTTAAGACTGTAGAGGAAACAGCATGGGTTTTCAAGAAATACAGATCTAGCTTTCAGTTCTGATTCTATCACTAACTTTGTGGTCTTGAGTAAGCCCCATACACTTCCTGAACCTTCTTTTTCCAAATATGTGAAATTGGGGCAATAATATATGCAAAGAATCAAATATGTGAAATAGGGGCGATAATATATACAAAGAAGTTTAGTTTGGAGAATTAGGTGAGGTGATATATTCAAAGGGGCTAGCACTGTGCCCGGCACATACCAGAAATGGAATAATCACTAGCCTCTTACCTTTGCTGAAATCAGTGGTGCACATGTGGTCTTTGGACATTATCTAGTTTATTAGACCAGCAATACTAGCTAGACTAGACCTTAGAAATTTGAAGCCCCAAATACAACTGAGGGGGGCAGAGAGAAAATAGCATTATCTGACCTGGCTGCCTCTAAGATTCAAATAAGCTTACTCTGTGGACATAGCCAAAGAGGGGGTAGGAAAAATACAGAAAACTCCAAGGGGTGACTTTTGGTACTTGTCAACAGCTCTGGCTGGGAGGAAGTCAAGACAATAAACCAAGAAAAAGATCCAGTGAGTTCTGTTGCCTGTTCTCTATTTTAAGGGGACAGTCCCTGCTTTGTTTCTCTCCTCTTGGGTGAAAGACTGTTCCCTGAAATGCTCCTGGCTTCCGAGAACAGTTCTGGAGGCAACTTCATAATGTGCTGGCTCGGGGTTGATCAGAAACAAGCAAGCAGAATTCACCGTGCCCCCAGGATCATACCCTCTTGGGGAAGCAGGAGGCAGAAAAAGGAACTTTGGTGGTCCTCTTCCTTCCTTGTCTCCTAGCAAACTTTCACATTCATTCTTCTCTAGGCTAGCCCCAACCTCCTTTTTTATCTCCCTCCCTTTCAATAAAGAGGAGAAGGGGTTAAAATGTGTATGAGGTTGCTTTTTTCTTCTCAGCAGTAATTGGAGAGGGTGTAAAGTTTTTCCCAAAAGGGCCAATCCTCTTCCCTTCCTGTGGACTCTGCTAGTAGGTTTTGTCCTCTCTGCAAAGGGAAGCTCTGCATCAGCTCCTACTGTTACTCCCTGCTAAGCTTCCTGGGTTGTAACACCTATGCCTGAATAGGTGTGTACCAACCCTGAAAGATGTATTTCAATACAACTTTGATGTGCTGTACAAGCTGTAATTATGCTATCTTATAAAGTGGCATCCTCTCAGGTTTATGCAAGACGGGGCTCTCAGTTAACTAAGATTTGGTTTACCAGAAATCCTGAATAATTTGACAATCTCTTTTGCACTCTGCTTTTAAGAGAAAAAGCTGTATTTAGGGGTGTCCCTGTATATTTGGTATCAGCTCCACTCTCCCTCCTGATTCCTCAGCTTTCCCGTGTATGAGCTGGAGAACCCTACCTTCAGTTCTAAAACTATTTCTATATAACCAGATTTCTATGGTCTTGGGAGGAAAAAAAGTCTAAACTTCAAAAATGATTCCCTTTACATTGTATTATTATGGAAGCAAAGTAGACCAGAAACTTCTAGAAAGATCTCAACAGGGCTTTCTGTTGTGGTTCCCTCCTTATACCAGAAGGCTGGGATCTAGGATCTTAGCTACCACATATTGGCAGCTTGCTATGTGCTGGGTATTATCTGAGGTATGTTACGTAATGCTAATAACACCAATACCAACACTGGGACGTTCTACGTGTTTTATACATGTTAACATATTGAATTCTTACAACCAAAACACACAATTTTCATCCTAATTTTGGAGATGAGGCAATTAGGACATACAGAGGTTAAGCAATTTGTCCCAAGGTCACAAAGTGGTGTAGCTGGAATTTGAGAGGCAGTCTGACTCCAGAGTCTCCACCTTTAATCACTATATAAAGTTTTTCTCGTTTAGCCCTCACAACAATCTTAACATATAGCATATTAAAATACCCATTTTCGGCCAGGCACGGTGGCTCATGCCTGTAATCCCAGCACTTTGGGAGGCCGAGGAGGGTGGATCACCTGAGATCAGGAGTTCAAGACCAGCATGACCCACATGGTGAAACCCCGTCTCTACTAAAAATATTTTAAAAATTAGCTGGGTGTTGTGACATATACCTGTAATCCCAGCTACTTGGGAGGCTGAGGCAGGAGATTCATCACTTGAACCTGGGAGGCAGAGGTTGCATTGAGCTGAGATTGTACCATTGCACTCTAGCCTAGGCAACAAGAGTGAAACTCTGTCTCAAAAAAAAAAAAAAAAAAAAAAATGCCCATTTTTCAGAAAAGAAAAGTGAGTCTCAGAGAAGTAACTTATCTGAAGGATGAACTGAGTTCTCAAACCAATTCCATTCAATATGCTACTTGAGTGCCTACTTTGTGACAAGTACAATGCCAGGCACTAAGAGAACAATATAGTATGATAAAAATTCATATTTAGTTGCTTAATTTTCTTCCATTTCTTTTAACACTGCCACTTCTTCCTGAAGTAATGGATAACAAAGAGTTCACTTCAAGTGCCTTGAAAGTCAGATGTTGTCAAGATTAGCAAGGGATGTCAGCACTATGCACATGTCCTGAGAGCTAGCAGATATTTCAGAAAGTCTGAACAAAGCTGAACTTGAGTCTCAGTTCCTTTCTAATCTTGGTTCAGGCATGGGCATTATTCATCCTTATTTGTTCATTTCATAAATATTTATTGAGCATTTACTATGTTCCAGGCTTTATGCTATAAATTGAGGATATAGAAAAAGATTATTAGTATTTGAACTTGGGATGCTTTTAGTTTAGAATGGGAAAAAATGAAATAATTACAATACAGTATGATAAGTATAATAACAGAGATTTTGAGATAATAATTAACAGTAATTTTGGGTGAATTGCAGGAGGTATATTAAGAAGATGAAGGATTAAAAGGCACTTTCCAGATGGAAATGGGTAAAGGAAGTAGTGTTTCCTATGTGTATAGTATATATCAGGGGCCAGGCCCTGAATTGAGACTATATATTTATTTTAATCGTGAATCCAAGAATCAGATGATATATAGAATTTGTTCACAGTGACAATATGAGAAAAAATCCCTGAGCTGAATATGTAAATGATATTTTGGGGAAAAGGCAACCAGGTAGAAGAAACAGCATATATGAAAGCAGGAAAGCAAGAAGATCCTGGTGTATTTCAGGGACATATACTCAGTGCACTTCAGCCATCAGTTGTGCATGGGGGTGGCAGCGTAAAGTGGGAAATGATGACAAAGAGGGAGAGCAAAATTCTAAAGGCTTTTGCATGCCTGGCGAGACATTTAGGTCTTATCTTGAAGGCAAAGTGTAGCTAAAAAAGAAAATAATATAACCATAACTGGGGTTTATAAGAATAGTTCTACTTTGGAAGGTTGAGGTGGGCAGATCACAAGGTCAAGAGATTGAGACCATCTTGGCCAACATGGTGAAACGCTGACTGTACTAAAAATACAAAAAATTAGCTGGGTGGGCATGGTGGCGGGTACCTGTAGTCCCAGCTACATGGGAGGCTGAGGCAGGAAATTCGCTTGAACCCAGGAGGCTGAGGTTGCAGGGAGGCTGAGGTTGCAGTGAGCCGAGATCATGCCATTGCACTCCAGCCTGGGAACAGAGTAAGACTCCATCCCCCGCTCCCTCTACGCCCCAAAAAAGAAGAATTCTAATACCAGAATGGAAGCTGGTTTAGAGTGGGGAAAGAATGAGGACAATAATAACAAGTTGGAGGACCACCATAATACTTTAAGTACAGGATGATGGAACAATAAACAAAGGCAGAGGAAGTAGGGGAGAAAAGGAAAAAGAAAGATTAGAGAAAAAGACTAAAGGAGTTGACTGTGGTAGGTGAAGAGGGAGATAAAAGGGTGGATGATGAAGATGCTACTCAAAGTCAGGAAAACAGGAAAAAGGACAGTTGCGTAGGGGAATGAATTTGGGTCTCCAGATGAACCAAAAGGGGTTACCAGAGGTAGTCAGGTGTCTGGCATTTATATACAAACTTATCGGTAAGTAATGGGGTTTGGGGGTGTCCAGGGAATTAAGGAACAGGACTGAGGGGGGAAATAGGTCCTAAAACCAAGGGGATAATTTCTGACAATCAGATTTGAAGAAATTTGTCTGCTCCAGATGTCTCCCTAACTTCAATCCTGGAGGTGGAAGAGTCCAGATGTGTGAGGCGAATCTCTGGCTCTGACTCCTGGGGCTGTGCAGGTAAATAGAGCTGTCAAGAATGCCCAGAAAGAGGCAGATGTTTCCTAAAGGGTTCTGCCTGCCACGCCTGGGAGCTGCAGGACCAGGTTGCAGGCAGGCAGCAGCTAGGGTTTGGGAGGACACAGGCACGTGGACAGCCTCCTGTGGGAGCGCTGTGGATGAGGCAGCTGAGCTGAGAGAAGTGAAGCTTTCTTCCCAGCCTCCTCCTCCACCCTTTGCTGCAGATCCCCAATGCTACAGCACAGTGCTAGCTGCATAAAGGTTGATTCATAGATGAGGGGATGCAGCTACATGCCATGCAGAGATGGCAGAAAGGACAAAAGTGTGTGTGTTTGGAGGAGACTGTTTATTCAGGGAACTATATATATCAAACACAACCTTACTGGCAGACAATAGTGATTTGCCTAGATAATTTATGCAACCAAGTCAACTGGGCTGTGTAGAGCAAAAGGTGAGACTCATTTTTGAAAGTGGGGTACTTCCCTTCACGGTCTCAATTACAGGAGATGCTTTTGCACACAAAACATTCAGGCAACAATATCTGGGTATCTGCTCCAGCCTACTGTAACCAAAGAGAAAGGCCGGAATTAAAATGCAAAAGAAAGAAAGAAACTGTGTTTGGAGATAGGTCTGCTACAGTATAAACTTTTTCCTTTCTCTGGCTTACTGCTATAGCAAAACCTGATGGTTGTCTTTGTAAAAAACGTGTCTGTATCTAGGTCCCTGGCAGCGATTTGCCTCTGGGAGGGCCAGCAATCTATTTAATGACTCCATTGACGTCAATAGCATAACTGAAATACTTACTAACATGCATGATTCCAACTTTCAAGGGGAGGGTGGGTGGATGGTGTTTCTCAGCAGTACAAAAACGTGAAGTGGAGTCAACACGGAACGGACTCCACTGTTCAGGCAGCTAGTGAGAACTTAGATGCAGGTCTCATCAGTTTCATTCAAAGAGAAGAAATACTTATGCTAAATTTGCAAATTAATTTTGAACTAGTGAAATAACCATAACAAGCAGTATGTTATATTTGACAATACCTGCTTAAGGGAAACATTTTAACGTTTGCACTTTAGCTGAGGTATTAACGTTTTTATGACTACCAATACTTAATTTTAGATACGTATGAAATAACTGCAAATCAATATAAACAGCTCAATGTTGATGCTCTGGGGTAAACTTTCACAAGAGGGCTATTTTAGACAAAAACAATTATTACAAAACAATCATTTGGAAATTATTCTCAAAATAACTGGGGCTTTTCTGGTGCATTTGTGCTATCATTTTCTATGCAGGCTGTCTAAACACTAAAGGTGAGTAATTAAGGCAATTATTGCAATATTTCAGCACTCATAATTCAGAATAAGGAAGAAAACATCGTTTGATACTTCTGACTTTTTCTTTTTCCTTTCCTTTCTTTTCTTTCCTTTTTCTTTTTTCTTATAATTCCCTCCAATCCTTCCTTTATCATGACTGGTCACAGCTTTTGGTCACAAGATTGATTTTATTCCTATTTGTCCATAAGTGTTGTAATCTTGCCTGACAGTTCTTGCTTAATGTAGAAACCAAGCAAAGGTTCTGCTTATGCTGGGCCTCATTTCCAGTCATCTGATGCAGCACTGCTCTCAGGCTATTGTTGTGGTTCTCAGAGAGCCCGTTACCCATGCACACATAGACCCTGTCTCATCACAGGTCCTGAAAGCTCTGGCAAAAAATGAGAATGGAATCAATGTCATGACTTTCTGAATTCCTTAAAATCGAAGATAACTCACTGACCCTCTTGTCCACTACTTGAAGAGACCCTGCATCTGGTACACTCACATGAACCTCTGGAAGGATAGTCATAATCAAGTAAAGTTATGGGCAGAACCCATATGGAGAAATATGTTTCCAAAGAGAAAGCCTCTTCTTCTGTTTTATCAACTGGTAAAAAGCCAATTCCTCCCCAGAATGGCCTAGACACATATTAAAAGAAATGCATTCCGTGAGCACTGGAAAAACCTTAATTAAGCCTGTTTCTCACATAGGCCAACCTATTTCAGGCTTTACTGGAAAGCTCTATACTGTCTCATCAGATTTCTCCGAACACGGTCTTTTCTTGAAATGCATTCTAATTGGCTGGTGTTGAAAACCACCATAAATCAAGGCTATGGATATCCAGGCTTTGATATCGTTAGTATCTGCAGCAATCTGGCTTGAAGTCCTCAAAGTGATTCCCTAGTCATTTTGTTGCTATGGTTCGCTGTCATTTCCAGTGACCCATAGACTTCTGTGTTGTTTTTCATAACATCTGACCTGTTTCCAGTGATAATGTTCCTGCTCAGTAAATTTACTGATAAATTTTAGAAAAAGAAATTTAGTAGAGAGCACCCCACCTTATGTATCAAGTTGGCTGCTAAAATATTGTATACATGATACATATTATTTTACATTAAGACACATTTGTATGACTCAGATGTGCTAGTAATTAAAAGGATACTTCTCCAGTCCCTCTATAAAGCAAAAAAAATCATTCTGTAAAGACAGTTGACACTTGATAATTTATCTTTTCAGTAAATTCTGACTGTCATGACATATGTATGATTACTATTGAAGAGCAAAGGATAGGATGGCTTGGCAAAAGGGGGACAATTATCACACACATGTGTGTATGCATGCACCCCATTTTCCTGTTGCAAATCGTTTTGGGACCTGAAATCCTGAGAATTACTTCAATTTTCTGTTGTGAATATGTACAGGTGACAGAATTCAAGTTCCTCCCTTGTTTTGGAGTTTTCTTTCTTCTTCTATTTTTTCCTTTCTGTTTCAATCCTTGAGCACCATGTAGGGAGAGCCTGGAATTTATGCTTGTGAAAGGCAAAATGTGAAACAAATTCAGATGCTCATTAAACTATAACATTGGCACTTTCGACACCCCCAGGAGGATTTACTGTGTCTTTCTCCTCAACCTGGGAGCGTATGACTTCCTCATTCCTTCTGGGCTTAAAATTCTCCATTGCTCTACTCTGGCTTTCTTATTCGAAGTGCTAAATGCCAGCTTCTTAGATTTCACTCTTTTTGTTCAAAACCTATATGAACACACTAACATATATAAGCAGTTATAGAGTGTGTCTCAAACCTCTATTAACTTCAGTGCAATAACTAATTTTTCATAGAGAAAAAACACAATTTGAATACTTTTCACAGCAATAGAGATAAAAATATTGGCTTATTATTAAAATTTTATTTTATATGTATTTTTCTTCACATAAAGTCCCTAAATTTTAGTATTTCTCCTGGTCAATTCAACACTTACTGTGTTCTTACTATGTGAAAATAATTACACAAAAGCACAACGAGTGATAAAAAGATAGATAAGCCATAGTCCCTGTCTTCAAGAGCTTTATCTCCAATGGGAGAGACATACAAGAAGCCTTGAATTAAATTAAATTGTTTAAGAGAATTAAATTGTTGCCATAGCAACTTTAATTGCTCCTTAATTTAAATAAGGAGCAATTATGACAACTTAAGAAAAAATAAGATGTCTTTGCAAAGGACATTTGCACTGAGCCATGAGAGCTGATAAGAACCTTGGTTGGATAGTGAGAAGAAGGGTATTTCTGGTGTGTGTGTGTTTTTTTTGAGACGGAGTCTTGCTCTGTCACCTGGGGTGGGGTGCAGTGGCATGATCTCGGCTCACTGCAACCTCTGCCTCCAAGTTCAAGAGATTCTCCTGTCTCAGCCTCCAGAGTAGCTGGGACTGCAGGCACGTCCCACCACGCCTGGCAATTTTTGTAGTTTTAGTAAAGATGGGGTTTCACCATGTTGGTCAGGCTGGTCTTGAACTACTGACCTTGTGATCCGCCCACCTTGGCCTCCCAAAGTGTTCAAATTACAGGCATGAGCCACCACGCTGGCCGAAGAAGGGTATTTCAGACGGAGAGTTTTCCTTTGATTTATCTATTTAATATTTCTGTTAATCAATTTACAAAAGTAAATGTACCAATTTACCATGGGTTCTGACTATTAGCTTTTAAAATAAATTGCATTTTTTCTCCTTTATATATTCAAAAAAAAAAAAGCATTTTAAGATTTGGTGTTTCTCTCTCTTTCTCTCTCTTCTTCTGAATTGCTCCTATACAAGAGTAGAGATATCTAAGTCAGGCTTTCTGAGTAAACTGGGTTGTTGCTAAATCTGTTTAAATTATTGTAGATTTCTTGTACCTTTTATCTTAGATTTCAATTGAAATACATGAATTCAACGTCAGCACTGACAAATAAAAACCTGATCTTACTTTTTAAGCAGCACTCCAGTTCTCAATTCTGTTTGTTCTGAGCCACTTATTTTTCATTCCCCTTTAAAGTTTCTATTTAAACACACCTCTTTGTCATATGCTGATAAATATTAAAATAACAGGAAAAATCTGCCTGACTTATTTAAGCTGATAATAAGAACAAAACACGGGATGTGTGTCTCCTCCTTCCTTTCCTAACCGTGGCTAAACGTTAAGGAGATTTTGAAACCCATAATTACGTAATAATTGGTATCACTACATTCTCTTCCCAGTGAAAAGCCAGGATTTTTGTAGTTTGCCACAGAGACAGAAGGAAACAAATTGCCTGAGTGGTATTGTCATTTCTTTGCTCCATTGTTTGAGAAGACTTTATCAAAAGAAGCCCTAGTTGTCAAGCTGTAGTTGCTGTGCCAATAATCACAAAATGATCTTTCCAACCACATCTTTGGTTAATGAGCTAATTTACAGAACCATAAATTTTACATATTCTCCTAATGTTTCTCAGTATTTATTACAAGAAAAAGAAAACATAGTCTAAATATTCAAACTGATGTTGAATATTTGGCTAACAGAAATTTGTCTAACAGAAATGTGAGCAACATTGCCTCACTGGTAGGCCAATATGATGAAATGATTGGAGTTTCAAAACTACCTCCTTTGATCTCCAAGTATGTAACACGAGTTATATGTTAAAACACCCTATTTTGTTTCTTTCAATAACAGTTCTAAAGGAAATAGTACATGCAGCACGCCAGGTTTTTGAAGTTCATGGAGTACTATTTACTTCTTTGTATTTCATGTCTCAGGGCTCTAGAGTAAACTCACCTTTACTTAATATCTTTCTTTCACTTTTTTTTCTCGTTCTCAATCTTTCTCTTATGAAAATATTTTTAAAAGCATGCACCACAAATACTTCAGAAGCCAATGAGCCAATAGAATCTGCTGCTTTTGTTCCCTTCTTTTAGAAGTTGAGCTTTTGCAATGCTTCCGTTATACTTATGATCAGGATACCAGAAAGAAAACACAACAACCAAGTAAGAAAGATTTTAAGTATGAAGCGCTGCTGGAAATAGAAAAGCGTGTGAGGCATTGTTAGGTGTCAGGCGTTAGGTGATCTCAGTGTGAGTTCATCTTAATTGTTTCTCCTGTGTTTTTTCTCAAACCTACTGCTACAATAGTACGGAACAGATTTAGGAGAAAACATTATTTGGACGTTAACAAATGTCACAGAACTGGTTGCATTTTGTGTGAAGAAGAATTTCAGTTCAACACAACTCCATGGTGTTCCTTCAAGGTGACCCTTCCTCTCTGCAGCTCTCAACACACCAAGAAAAGTGGATGCACTGTTCTGAAAGATGAGAGGTTAAGTTCTTAAAAAAAAAAAACACCGTTGAGGAACAAAGTTGGATGCCCTCCAAGAGAAATGATTCGTGACCTGGAAAGAGCCTTTGGTTTCACACCTGGAAAGGATGTAGATTCAAGTGGGATCTATAGTTGACATTAAGAGGGAAACCACTAACATATCCGCAGGGGCCCTCAGGCCAGCATGGGGCACCTTAGGTCTTTGAGGTTAGCTCTCCTGTAGTTTATTGGGGCCATCAAGCTGAGGTCAAGCTGCACTGTCAATACAACTCTGCCTCCTGCTCCTCTTTGGGGAAGGAGCAGCATTACTCCACATTTATCATGTTCTGAAAGTCTGCAAATACAATGGGCAAATTATTTAGTCTTGCTTTTAATGTGGTTTTAATAGAGTGAAGTAATGCTCCAGTGTACCTTAGAAAAAAGTCACCAAGAGACATACTTTTGAGAGCCACAATATGCAAACAATGCTATTGTTCTAAAAACCAGTTCTGAATAAGAGGCACGTTTATTATTCTATCTTGAAACATCGAGATAGACCTTATGACATGGCCTACCTTGCGGGTTGACTCTGGAGACAGGAGGCTGACTAGCAGCTGGAGACCGCCTGTGGAGACAGACAGAGAAGAGAAAGACTGAGTCTGTGTATCAAAACTCCCCATTCCACCCCCGACACCCTACCCTCATGGTTACTGAGGACTTTTCCAGGTCATAATGAACTATGTAGTGACATAATGCTATTTCCGGAAGGCAGGCTCCTGTAACCCGGGTAGATGACTGTAATTCTCTCACATCCAGATGGACTGCAATTCTCTCACATCCAGATGGCCTGGAATTTCCCTCTGCAAGGCCTCAGGATGCTCTGACTCTCCAGGAAGGAAGTTGTTTACTCCGGGTCCCCAACCAGCCCCCTGTTTTAGGTTTTGCTGTTCCAAGAAACCCTCAGAAAAGGAGTTGCTCGCTCAGGCGTCACTCGAAATGTCAGAGTGAATCTCAATTCCTTTGGGCAGTGCTGTAAAAAGTTATAGCCAGAGGAACCCTTAGCGATCAATCACTTCAGGTCCCTAATTTTTGTACCTCAGGAGACTGACACCTAGAGAGGTGAAGTCACTTACCAGGGTCACACAACCACTGGGAACAGTCATCCAACTTGCTTTACTTAGGGAACAGAATTTACATGGAGGAACTGGGATGTCACTCTATGTCATAACAAGCCTGCTGAAGTCAGGGGTTAAATGAAACAAGCAAACCCATGTTCCCATAGTACAGGGGCTCCTCCTTTTTTCTTGGTTCTTTTCCTTTCTCTGCCCCAAATCTTTCAATTTCACTGCTCTTACCAGTCTTCTCATGTTCTGCAGAACTTCTACCAGACTCTCCTGTTTCCCGCTGCATTGCTGGAGAACTTCTCAGGAGTACTCTTGAGCAGGGCTCTCAAACATTAGGGTGCATCAGAACCACCTGGAGGGCTTATGCAGACACACTGCTGGGCCCTACCCCCAGAGTTGCTGATTCAGTAGGCCTGGGATGGGCTTAAAAGTTGGCCTTATAAAAAGTTCCCAAGTGGTGCTGAAACTGCCGGTCTGAGGACCACATTTTCAGAGACACTGGTATTAAGGATTCTCTGCTCCACTAAGGAGTAACAGGACGTTTGCTATGAGCAAGAGAGTGAGACTCTAGTCCAATGGTTCTCAAACATGGATAAGCATCAGACTCATTAGGGGAGCTGTTAAATTTCTTTTCCCAACCCCGAAGAGTTGATTTCAGTATATCTGAGATGAGGCCTGAGAATCTGTATTTTTCACTTGTCTTTGCATTCTCATGCACAGGCAAGTTTGAGAACGAAGTCAAATTCTAAATGACAAAGAACAGCCGGCATTGTTGTTGCTAAAGGAGAGTCTTCCTACTGGTGTGGCCACAGAATTATTTCCTTAGGTTTTTCTGCTGCTCTAAATTAATCTCTGGTCCTTTAGGGACAATCTAGCTTGTAGGTACCCACACCTAGTAGTCATAGTCTATAGACAGGTCCACATCTACCATTAATTTACTAGCTGGGTGATCCTAGGCAGGGTAGTTTTAAACTCTCAGTGGTATGCAATTTTCACATGTGACAAGAGAAGGGAAATTATCATCTAATGATTGTTTTTCTCTGCTAGGCTGTGCTAGGTACTTCTTAGCTTCCACTGGGAGTATTATCACCCCATTTTAAGGATAAGAAAACTGAAGCTCAGAGAGGTTAAGAAACATACTGACACATGATTTATAATTGGTACAGCCAGGATTCAAAGCTAAGTCTTTCTGAATCCAAAGTGCATGCTCTTTCCACTATACCATATGCTGATAACACCTGCACTAATACTGAGGGCTGTTTTTCAGGAAAATTAAGAGATTAAATTCCAAAATCCTTAGTCTGGCATTCAAAGTCCTTGCTCTCTAGCCCCAATATCCTTTTTCCAGCTTATCTCTCATAATTCCTCATTGCCTGACATTTCATCTCAGACCACTGACTGGCTGTGTGCTCTCATGCATCCTGTACTTCTCTTTTGTAGCACTTTAAAATTATAGCTTAAATAGGCTTTGTCTAGTTAGTGTTCAATACATAGTTCCTTAGATTAAATGTAAACATTATGTGAGCAAGGAACAACTTGTTTACTGCTTGATCCCTGGCACCCAGGATAGTCCTTCATATGACAAGCATTCGGTAAATACTTATTGCATAGAAGAATGAATGAATGAGGAACAGAGCTGACTCACACTTGCCAAGGACAAACTTGATCACCTCTTTTTCCTTGAATATGTGCTGCCCCTTTCCTGTCATTATTCAGACCATTCATTCCCCTGTAAAGGAAGCTCTCTTCACACCAATCTACCCATCAAAGGTTAAGTTACTCATCAAACCTTCTCCAAAGGATGCCATCCTCTTAGCCAAGAGTGGTCTCTCTAATCTCTCATGGTGCTTTATTTGTATCTTTAGGTTCATTTCTTCATGTGACAGTCCATATTGGCACATATTATCTCCACTAGTAATCTGTGACCTGTTGATGGCAGGATCCAGTTCTGATATCTTTGCTTACATACTCTTCAGGTCCCACCAATTTGTCTGGCAAATAGTAGGAACTCCAAAATGTTAATCAAATGTAGATTGAATAACCCATTGATGTGAAAGTGATTTGAGAACCAAATACTCTATATGAATATTTTATCTGGTTTCCTTTTCACATACAATCTTGGTTCTATATGCCACTTGCCGTTCCTCGAACACAGCACTCTCTTTTGTTGCTGTGCTTTGCACACATTTTGCTCAGTTGAATACTTTTCTTTTCTTTAAATGGCTAGCTCTTTCATATGTCCTAGGACTCTGCTCAGGCATCACCTCCTCAGAGGAGCCTTCCCTCTGTGAGTGGCCCTCACCTGTGTTCTGTATTTTCTATGCTTACTGAACCATTGCATTGCTCATTCTGTATCGCATTTCCCATTTTCCTGTCTTTCTCTTCAACTTATCTGGGAGAAATTTAAGCAATGATTGAACATTGTGCACAACTGTAACACAGGGATCTGGCATAATATTTGGTATGATGTAGGTACTCAACACATATGTACTGGATTAATAATACATTTTAATAATTTTATCTTGCACCTTTTCCTGAGTTCCAAAGAAGACTTTTGTGAAAGAAGACACTGAACTAGGAGACCCTAAATGTTGGAAATCTCTACTTTCTTTACAGTATGTCTAATCACAGTGCCCAATTCTCTCAATGACTTCTTGGAAATTACACATATTATGCAAATTCTTTTGTCTCAGAATTAGTTTTGAAAATATGGCTTTTATTTAGAGTTGTCAATTCAGATAAGCATCTCTGTGTGGAAGCTTTGGAAAGGCAGGGACCATGTTTATTTGAGTTTGTCAATTATTCGTGAGACCTGGTGCCAACAAGATGCTCAGTACATTTTCAATGTTCTGTAAGTTGAGAATGCCAGACAGAGAATTGTAAAGAGTGCCAGAGGAAAGTGGTATTGGTTGCTCAGTTTCCAAAGTCCCTAACTTATGAAAGAATCATAAAAAGTTATGTGGCTGATTGCTGAAGACGGTGATATAAATAGGGAAGACAATATGGCCATGGCAGTTCATACTTTCCAGCCCTTAATAGCACAGTGGAGAGAGAACTGGACTGTGACTAAGAAGACAGGAATCCTAATCCTGGCTCTGGCACCTTCCCACTGTATAGCCCTTGGGCAATTCATAGAACCTCTTAGTTTCTTCCTCACTTGAGGAGAGCAGGCAGGAACTAACATTTACTGGTGATTTACAACATACCAGGTCCTGTGTGAGGAGTTTTACATATATTGCTTCACTTAATCTGAGGAAATTTGACTAGGTTCATTCCAACTCTGAATGCTCAAAATTTTATGATCCTCAGCTAATTTAATTCACATGCCAAAGTACATACAGCAATAAAAGACATTTTGGATAGATATACACCTAAAAAAAGTAAGTGGTTGTTAATCCTTTCCTGAAGATTACATACATGTTGATTAAATTATGCTTTGGAAGAATGTTAATACAAAGAAGTTACATGGTTGCCTGATAGCCACACGTGATATTCATGATGTTGATGACAGAGTTGATTGATAAATGACACCTCTTTGCTCCCAGCTCCATCCCCTGGCTATCAGACTACTGAACGGTGGGCACACTCACTCATCCACCTGATTACTACAGCAGTCTGTTTAAAGTCAGCAAATGCTTTAAGAATGCTTATCTGAATTAACAACTCTAAATGAAAGCCATATTTTCAAAATTAACTCCTGGGACAAAGGAAGTGTAGGTTTTAATTTGCAGCCAAGAAATACAGGTCCAATCAAGCATCCCTCAATGGGATATTTCATGAAGGTGCAAGGAAACCACCTCAACAGGAACTTTGAGATTTCCACCCTTTGGGTGGTAAAGCGCAGGCAGACAATGGACTGCTTTTATGCAGAGCAGAGCCAAAAGATAAAAGAAATCTTGACTTATGAGAAGTATAGTTCTATGTGGGAGTTCCTTTTCCTACAATAAACCACACTAACCAGATGTCTCATGAAAACCACTCCTAGGACATAATTATTGCTTAAATGCTACATTCAAGGCAGGGAATGGCACCCTGGATCCGAAGTCAAGTATCCCAGAAAGAAATATCTGAGTTCCATGAATTCTACAGTTTCAGCTGTTAAGATAACTCTGTGTGTGTGTGTCTGTGTGTGTGTGTGTGTGTGTGTGTGTGTTGGGGTGGGGGGATGCTTTCTGTATGTTGTATCCATTCCTTTCAAACATTATTGTCTTTCAGTTCCTTCTCTTGGATTTTCTTTAGTTGTTTGAAGGTATTCACTATCTAGAAATAAAATGGAGTGCATTAAATGGACACTCAGTTTTCCAACCTGCCCCTGCCAGTCTTCTCCGGAGATGGCTAATTGATTTCATCGATTTCAGCTTCCTGATGTCTGAAATCCATTATTCAGGACTGAGTCTGAGCTAGACTGCACCACTCTCAACTCCCTTTGGTGAAACTCCAGTGGCAAATGTGCCCTGTCTTGAATTTTTGTTGGTGACAAGGTAGTACTTGCAATCGTAATAGGATCAACTCTGTACACATGGGTATGAATTTGAGAAAGATCATTAGATACAACTATCTTACCACTGGAGACCTGCTTTGTGTGATAAGTATGGCTTGCTTTGGACCAAGGGCGACACAAGGGGCCGTGATTTGAAGGGTAGTCCTCAGCCAGAGTGTGGGAAGGGCTGTGCTTCAGCTATGCTATGGCAATTATGGTTTTGGGGTACTTGGTTCCTAAAAGTTCACAAGGACTAAAACCCTCAAGGGTGTGGAAAGACCTCATTATTGAGAAAGTAGTTTCAGTTGGCACAGCTTATTAATCAGCAGGGTTAGGCTGAATGTCCTAATACTACTAACAGAGGTAAAAATCCTCAAACCCATGCTAACAAATAAGAATGAGAACACCACCACCCACCCGGCCTTCTCCCTAGTGCTGTGCAATGTAGTGGTTCTCAGTCCAGCCATGCTGAAGAAGCCTTTAAAATGTGTCCATATTAATCCTTCCCCCTTATTCCCATCTCCATCAATCTGGTTCAGAGTTATACCCTCACATTTAATTCCTGAAAATACTATTTTAGCTACTGTCTCTATCTTCAGGCTTTCTGATCTTCAGGTATTCCTTAAGTTCTTCCTAACTGTCTTTCTGTTCCAAAACCTTCCAGGGACTTCTTCCTATAAACCAGAAGACTTAACAGGTTTGGCAAATGAAAAGAGCACTGCAGTGACAGGATTCCAGGTTTCAAGGAAAACTCTGTTGCCCACTAGAAGCTGTACATTCTTGCTGAAGTCATTTAATCTCCCTAAGTTTTGTTTCCTTATCCTTAGAGTGGGAGTAACAATACCTTTATTCGTTCAATACCATGAATATCATTTATGGTGATCTAAGCGGACATAACAGATATGAAACCCCCAAAGTGTTACGCCACTTCTGGATTTAGCAAGAGAAATGTAACGATCCATTATAACAGCTCACAATTATTGAGCACCTACTTCATGCAAGATGCTGTTTTAAGTGCTTTGCAAATATCAATTCATTTAATCCTCACAACAACCCTATTTTACACATTAGAAAACTGAGATATAGAGAGGATAATTAGCTTGCCCAAGTGTATCATTTTTCAAGAGGGTAGAATTGGGCTGTGAAGCCTCTAATCATGGCTCTAGAGGCCATATTCTACAAAGAAAAAACATAGAGAAGGGATCACTCCTGCAAATATAATTTTCTAAATAATTGGTGGTCTTTCCTCCAACAATTATCTATCCAGAAATTCACATATGTGATGAATTTTTATGAAGCACAAACTGTATGTCAGGCATTCTGCTATTCTTGGGAATTCAAGAAAAACTAAACCCAATTCTTACTCCTAAGGGGCACACAATCTAGTGGCAGGCAGAGATCCATAAAGCAAGTGATAAGGTTTTCAGAGTACTCTGGATCCAAATGAGGGCCACTCAGCCAGGTTTAGTGAGGTCAGGGAAAGCATCTCAGTGAAGGTGATACTAGAGATGGGACATAAAGACAATCAGGATTTGGCCAAGCAGACACTGGCAAGTGGAAAGAGACATTTTAGGAAGAAAGAACAGTAAGTCCATAATTAGGATAGAGAAGAGAGCATGCAGAGAACAACAGACCATGATTATTGAACATAATTCCACGTGGCTAGAGACCTAGTCTGATTGCTTACACTGCATCCCCCAGCATTTCATATTAGAATGTAAGCCCTAAAAGAGGAGAGAACTTGTCTGCTCTGGACACTATTATATTACCAGTGCCTGCTACTGATGGGGGTGCTCAGTAGTTGTTTGCTAAATGCATATATCCATGTATGAATGGATGGTATGTGCTAAATAAATACTTGTTTGATGGACAAATAGATAAGTAAGTAAATAAATAAATAGATAGATGAATAAATACATAAATGGAGTTCTACTCCAAAAGAGGCTGGGACAAGCCTCTAGATTTCATATACGTTGCACTAAATATAAACCCAAGCAACTATCAATCAAATTAATTTGTCTTGGGTGCAAGCACCAGCATTTAAACTTTATCTTAATAACACCGGACTGCTGAAATGCCTCAAGCTGAAGGGTGACACAGTCATACAACATGTGAGAAAGATCACTCACATGGAAGTTTGATCAGAGTATACAGAGTCATCTCACAAGAAAGCCTAGTCATAAAACAGTGAAAGGAAAAGCAAACATTCAAAGCAGGGTTTACTCCCACTTTTAACAAATCTATTCTATGAAAATTTGTATGAAAGCAAAGTAAAGGACTAAAAAATAATTTCACAAAGATGAGAGATATAGGATACTCTGCAGTGAACTCTGGCTGAAAAATTAGATGTAGGTTTTGGCCCTGATGGGTCTCTAACTTATGGAGTAGGGGGCAGTTGTTAGCAAGTCACTGGATTCTTGAGAGCTTAGGTTTCTCCTAAACAAAGAGAATCAATGGTCTCAAAGGCCTCCTCCAGCCCTCTCATTCCAGGATTATGGGTTCTATAACTCTCTGACCTCTGTGATACTTTTTTAAAACATGCAGAAGAGTGAAAGGAATAGAACTTTTAGCTTAGGCTCATAGATTTGAAATGATTTTGGAGAGAGTATTACTGCAAGGAATATAAAGTTCAAACCCTTCATTTTATAGATATGGAGATCAAAGATCAGCAATATTAATTTAAATGCCAAGATCATATAATTAAGTGAAGGTGGAGGAGAAGATAACCCCGCACTTATTCATTAAACTGCATGAATTTGTTTATAGAAAATCAAAAATTAGGCAAATTGGACTTGAACTTTTTGCTACGTTTAATTTTAAGTTTGAATATCTGAATTCATTAAGAACTTACTCCAAAAGACTTCTAATAGAATTTATGGCCATTACTGGTCAAAGTGGTAAATGTAAAAGCCAACAAAAAATAAAATCCTCCTCTTGTTCCTTCATTTGTGAATTCCTACTGGATACTAAGTCTTATAGGTACAAAGACTAAGAAGACCCAGACTATGTTACTTTTAATGTTGTATGAGTTCTAAAATACTATGGTGATCCATCCTATTTTCAAATTTTAATGTGTATATTAACTTAGCTTAGAGGGCAATTTTCCATGTAATAGTTGTATTTTTTAATTGCTGCTCAATACTTTGCCTTTATGTTAGGGATTCAAACTCCACAAAAAAGTCAGTGCTTACTTGTTAGATGTACCATGAAGGTTTGTCAGTATAGTGAAGTTGTTTCTCACACTTCGCAAGCTGGCAAGGACCTACAGGAAAAATGTTTAAAATGGTTAAGGACAAAGGAAGACAAATGGCCAGGTTCAAACTTAGAAACCAGCAACAGGGAAAGCAAGCCAGGGCCAGCATAATACATACCTGGGCAAAAGGAGTTACAATCAAGTCATCGCCATGTCTGGTGAAAAGAGAAAAAAAGAACCTTTAGAAATTTACTTGAATTATAACTGTAACATACAAGCTCTAATATTACATTTTATCAGTGTTAACAACACAAATGTTACACAAGTTCTTCTACCTGGATATAAGGCAGGACTCACAATTTGGCCTGAAAGTGTATCCCAAGAGCTTGAAAGGAAAATATTAGTACCAGATTCATGACTCCTGAATTTACAGTGACTACACATAAAAGCATTTGCAAGTAAGCATATATCCTCAGGATATAGTCCCATTAAATAACAGATCCAGAGTACTGTAATTTAAAGCGACTTGTGGATTTTGGTTGCCAGAGCCAGGAAATTCAAAGGGAGGGCTGCTTACAGGGACACACACAGTTGGAAAAAATGGTATAACAGTCTGGATAAAGGTTAACTTTGGATTTCCTGGCTTTTGTTGATTCGAACCACAGCTTTAATGCCATTTAAACACAGATTTCTGTCTGGGAATCCCATTACTTTTTGTTTTTAATATAACTTTTTTCTTAAAGTACCTAAGGAAAAGCTTTTAATAGGAGCATATGGCTGAACCCACCATAATCATACCATTGTCACTCCATTTTGTCCCAAAGAACTGATTAAGCTGTACCCAGTGTTATGTAAATCTGTATTTAGGAAGAGTCGAAAATGTGTTTTCAGAAGTGCACACTGTCTCTCTGGCACATGCTTTGAGAAATCTACTTAAATCCACATTCAGCAATCTCTCTATTGAAGGTACTAGAAGACATGCTAGTTTGAGCTATAGTCACAAAATCAGGCCCTTTGCCATTACAGTGTGAATCATCGTAGCAGCACAGAAGTTAGTAACAGTGAACCTTCCTTCAGTGTCTGGCCTACCTTCCCTGTCCTCATAATTGTCACACAAATATGGCACCTTCTTTGTTAACTACATTAGTGCAACCAATAATTATTAATCGTGTGCCATGTACCAGGCACCATGTGAGGCCTGGGGCTCCAGATTTAACAACACATACATCTATTTGGGCCTCTCCTCTATCATAGGCTGTTAACTTGGCATCTTATTTAATATGATACTTTTCTTTCCACCTTTGTCTTTAGCTAGAAACCTCTGAACTTCAATTTAACCTGGCAAGTTTCTTCTGTGCCCACTTTGTACGGTGACAATAAAAAGAATACTGACAAGGAGTAAGCATTCTTTGTGTGACTACTACTGTCTGCCAGGCCTCATGGTAAGCAGTTTACATGCATTATCTCATTTAATTATTGTAACAGGGCTGTGCGGCAGGTACTCTTAATATTGCTATTATATAAATGACATCGATCCACAGAGCAATTAACTAGCACATACCTAGTAAGTAGAAGAACTGAGACTGATTCCAAATGTAAGAATTTAGATCGTTTGGTTTCAAAAATCTGTGCTTTTAAACACTATGCTTCGTTTTGGTTGTTGTTGTCATTATTTTGCTTTGTTTTGAGACAGGGTCTAGCTTTGTCACCTAGGCTGGAGTGTAGTGGCATGATCTCAGCTCACTGCAACTTCTGCCTCCAGACTCAAGCAATCTTCCCACCTCAGACTCTGGAGTAGCTGGGACTACAGGAACACAACACCACACTAAGTTATTTTATTTATTTATTTATTTATTTATTTACCTATTTATTAATTTATTTTGTGTTTTTCTGTAGAGACAGAGTATTGCCATGCTGCCCAGGCTGGGCTCAAGCAATCGGCCCACTTTGGCCTCCCAAGTGCCGGAGTTACAGGTGTAAGCCACTACACCCAGCCTATGCTTCCTATTTTATGACTTGCTGCATAGTTGACATATCAAATCATACAAAATATTCATGACCTCCAAAATTAAAACAAAGTAGGGGAGACAAATTATTTTAAAAACTGTAATAGACATTTTAATATAGAATGAGAATTACGAACAATGGGTATACTTCATGAAGTCCAAAGGAAACATGATAATTACAGGTTAGAGAAAGTAGGAAAGTCTTGATTGAGTGAGCAGTGTTTCAGATGAACTTTGAAGGATTTAAAAAGTCAGGGATGGTAGGTGCTGCCAATGAAGAGAAATGACAGGAACAAAGGCACTGAAATGAGAAAACACTGAATACGCTTATTAAGATCTTTGATGGCTATTTGGATGGAGAAGAGCATATTAGCTATAGACATTTGTAGAGAATAAGGATAGAAGGCCCCCCATGCTCATATTATGGACAATCCAGACAAAGATTATAGAGTCGTACTTAACTCCATAGAAAGAAATGACCCAGCCTGGGCGCAGTGGCTCATGCCTGTAATCCCAGCACTTTGGGAGGCTGAGACAGGCGGATCACCTGAGGTTGGGAGGTTGGGAGTTCGAGACCAGTCCGACCAATGTGGAGGAACCCTGTCTCTACTAAAAAACAACAACAACAACAAATTAGCTGGTCATGGTGGTACAGCTACTCCAGAGGCTGAATCAGGAGAATCACTTGAACTCAGGAGGCAGAGGTTGCAGTGAGCCGAGATCACTCCATTGCACTCCAGCCTGGGCAATAAGAGTGAAACTTTGTCTAAGAAAGAAAGAGAAAGACAGAAAAGAAAGACAGAAAGACAAAGAAGAATGAAAGAAAGAAAGAAAGAAAGAAAGAAAGAAAGAAAGAAAGAAAGAAAGAAAGAAAGAAAGAAAGAAAAGAGAGAGAGAAAGGAGCCAGTGAAGGTTTTTAGTGAGATGGAAAGTGAGATGGGCCAACAGTTTTAGAAAGTAAAATGTTTGGATGTGGAGGGATAGATTGGAGAGGGGACAGACCTGGAAAGAATAGTTAGAAATTGCACCCATTCTGATGAGAAGCAATAGGTAAGGCCAAGAAAGGGACAGAATGAGACAACAGGAAGAGAGCCCAGAGGTTTTGCAGGACTTGACATTTAATTGGATAAGGAGTCATAAAGAAATATAATTTTCAATTTTAAAAATGGATATCTGAGAAAACAGTGAAGTCATGAGTAGAAATAAGGAAACGAGGAGTTTACCCTCCTGTTGGGGGAGTTTTAGGTAGTCACTGAGTTTTTAAGTTACATGTTGAACTTTAAGGTGCTGATTTACATCTGGGTGGAGACATCGAGCAGGAAGACTGAGATATGGGAATTTGAGCTATAGATTAAGGGGTTCCCTACAAAAGTAGGGATAGTTAAGGCCATGGCAGGAAGTGGCCCCCTGAGGTGGGGGTACATATAAATAGAGAGCCAAAGGAAGAGCCTCAGGTTTCTTGGAGAGATGCAAAAAAGAAAGACAGAATAATCAAGAGAGGAGCAGTTGTGATAAATGGAGTGTGGTAAACTGTATCAGAAACTGCCCCTTTCCAGTCATTTTTCCCAAGATGAACTTTGAGATGGGTAAAGATCTTGCAGTTTGTTCTGATTCTTTCCTTCCTTCCTTCCTTCCTTCCTTCCTTCCTTCCTTCCTTCCTTCCTTCCTTCCTTCCTTCCTTCCTTTTCTTTCTTTCTTTCTTTCTTTCTTTCTTTCTTTCTTTCTTTCTTTCTTTCTTTCTTTCTTTCTTTCCTTCTTTCTTTCTTTCTTTCCTTCTCTCTCTCTCTCTCTCTCTCTCTCTCTCTCTATTTTCTCCTTTCTATTTTTTTTAGGCTAGTTAAGTGAAGTGTTCTGATTTCTGATGTGAAGTTCACATTGTTCATAAGACATCAGGGTGAATTTGGGACAAGATAATGGATTTAGATTTAAGTGCATCTTCTATGACTCCTGGATTTCCAGAGTCTGGTATCTAATAAAAGCTAAATAATATAAGTAAATCTCATGCATAGGTGGTACCTTGAGCTGATGGATTGTTGAATGAGTTGGAGGAGTTATTAAAACTGTACAATCCAAAGACTAAAGGGAGATAAAGAAACATTAATAGGGCATAATGTCATCATGACTTTATCATTATGGAACTTCTGAAGTTTAGGAGAACAGAACATTCAGAAGCAAAAAATAGATTTTACAGATTCCCAGCATTGGTTCCCTTAAAGAATTCGAGCTGCCAAAGCTAATGCTGTATGTTAGAAAACTGCTGTTAAAGAATCTATCAGACAATTTATAGAAAGTAACAGAAAAGAAACAAAAAACTGCTCTTTGAGTGCAACCAGATTATTTATGGAACTATTATAAATTTTTAAAAATCATAATTTGATAAATCACTAGTTAAGAATCAAATAGCATAGAAAGAACAAAACATTTGATTGATTACGGAAACTGATACACTTCTTACTTTCCCAAACCCCTGGAGAAGGCAATGCCTCTCAGGAGCAAGTCCGGATATTCAGAACCATTGCAAGAGCAACATCTAGTGACAAAGTCAGCACATTGCAAATTTAGAGCATAACTGGAAATGAACACTCCAGTCTCAGTACTGAGTCATAGAATGGAGTGTATATAGGTCTGCTCTAAACAATAAAATACTTTTCTAGAAAGCAGAAAAACTGCCTTTCACTGCCACACTCTGAATTTTATTAATTCATTCCACCTTTCTCTGTTTTATCACTACACACAGAATTTAACTTGTAATTTGCTTGATTTTAGACTGTCATATAGAGAGATATATACTATAGTGGTTAACAGCACAGATTTTGGAGCCAAAGAGCATGGGTTTGTTTCTCAGCTGCATTATTACTAGCTAATCCTCTTCATGTCTCAACATTTTTACCTGTAAAAGAGGGTTGTGTGAGAATTAAATGAATTATTACATATGTACAACTCTTAATAACAGTGCTTAGCACATAAAAGCAGCTTAGTTATTGATTTATAGTTATTAGCAATACCAGTAGGTAGGTATCTTTGTTTTTATACGGATGGTCCTCAACTTAACGATTATTTCACTTACTCCTTTTTTTTTTTTTTTTTTTTGAGACAGAGTCTCACTCTATTACCTAGGCTGGAGTGCAGTGGCATGATCTTAGCTCATTGCAACCTCCGCCTCTCTGGCTCAAGTGATCCTCCTATCTCAGCCTCCTGAGGAGCTGGGACCACAAGCACTCACCACCAATCCCAGCTAATTTTTTGTATTTTTCGTAGAGACAGGGTTTCGCCATGTTGTCCAGGCTGGTCTCAAACTCCTGAGATCAAGCGATCTGCCCGCCTTAGCCTCCCAAAGTGCTGGGATTACAGGTCACCACGCCCTGCCCAACTTACAATTTTTGACTTCACAATGGCACAAAAGCCATATGCATTCAGTAGAAACTGTACTTAGAGTACCCATACAACCATTCTGTTTTTCACTTTCAGTACAGTATTCAATCAATTACATGAGATATCCAACACTTTATTATAAAGTAGGTTTTGCTTTAGATGATTTGCTCAACTGTATGCTAAAGTAAGTGTTCTGAGCACACTTAAGGTAGGTTAGGTCAAGCTGTAATGTTTGGTAGGTTAGGTGTGTTAAATGCATTTTCAACTTACAATATATTCAACTTAGGATGGAATTTTTGGGACATTGTAAGTTGAAGGGCATCTGTAATTAAAGGGTTGCATGTCTGTATTTCCAGGCGATGAGAGCTCCTTTAAGATATACGTGTCTGTCCATTGCAATCAAGAGGACTCATACTTGCGTGATATTTACAGTTTGCAAAGCACTTTCATGTACATTATTTCATGTAGTAAGAGAATGCTCCTGATCCCAGGAAATGGTGCAACCACCTATCTTCTTGACCAAGCCTGAAACCTCCATCTCCCTTATCCTTCAGTCAAACACTAACTCCTGCTGATCCTGACTTGCAAATATGTTTTAATTGCTCACTAGATCATCTGTAATATAAATGCCTGTCCTCTTTTACATGAATATCATGGCAGCCTCTCATTTGGCTCTGTAGGTTTGAGTACTAGTCTTTAAGCTTCCCTACTCTGTAAACCATTTTCTATGCTGCAATCAGAGCTATTTTAAAAAATGTTGTGTTATATATTTATCTGCTTAAAGCCCTAGTAACTCTCCACTTGCAGCGTAAAGGCCAATCCCTTAACATAGGCCCTTCATGATGAGGTTCCTGCTCACTTTTCCAGTCTCGTTTTTCACCACTTCCTTATCCTCTCATATCCTCTGGATCAACCACACTGAGCTGTGGTTCTCCAAAATGCTCCCACACTAACTGGAGAATTAGTTAGCAACTGGCCTCTCCTGCACATCCTTCTGCCTGCCTGACTCCTCTAGCTGAGCTGTAACCTCCTCAAAGTAGGCTGCTTTCCTGCCTGGCCAGACCTTTCAAACCACTGCATAACGCTCTATGCCTGCCCTTATAGGAAGCTACTAAAACTGCCTATTGACTTACTAATGTTTTAGTACCCTTGAAGACACAGAAACTGTTCCCGTTTATTGGGGAGGTCACTTAACAGACTCTAAATGAGGCTGAAAAATAAAAAATAATGCTATTAATTTCTGTTCTGCCTACCTTTCCAGCTGTTAGGAGGATCATATTCATTCTCTCTTTCAATAAATATGTAAATTTAGGAACTTTGTGAACAAATAAGACAGTTTTTCAGCCTCATTTAGAGTCTGTTTACATACTGGATATCCATATAGTTTACCACCTAGACTCCTGGGGTTTGTCTTGTTCCCGTTTATTGGGGAAGTCACTTAACTTCTCTGTGCCCTGATGTCCTCATCATTAAAACAAGAAAGTTATAGTACCTACCACATTGGGGATATGGGGATTAAATGAATTAACATACGTAAAGTATTTGAACAGATAGCATACAGAAAATACTCAATAAATGTGTGCTTTTATTTACAGATAATTTAGAGACAATAAAAGAGATTCAACGTCTTAAAAGCCACAGTGCTAGCAAGTGTGATGGCTGTAAGTCTAACTCAAGTCTTAGAAACCACACTGCACTTTTTGCTAGTCCATCAATAAACAGGTTTTAAATTTAAGTGGGTTGTTATTTCTGCTTTTCTTCTTGGTTCTTAGGTCTCATTTCCCTTGAAAATGAGTAGGCTCTCTCTAGAGACTACTTAGTCCACACGCAAATGGTGGCTTTCAAAAGCTTCTTGCCCATGTAAGGCTTTGCAAAATGGGATGACCAAATGAAAAAAACATGGAGTGTCCTTTCCTGTGGCTTTGCAGGTGGATAATCAAAACTCCATTCTCTCCATGGTGGTTCCTGCCACAGTTTTCAGCAATAAAACTGGCCTTACTAGTTTCCAGTATTTTATGTTCCCATGAGGCAATCTGTACCCTCAGTATACGAAGGCATTACGTTTGGGATGACTACAACACAGGAACTGAACAGAAACCAACAAACTATTGCCACATCTAGGAAAGTATCTGAAATTGCCTTTTGGGACCTAATGGTGATCTTGCTTTATTGCCTTATTCTGATCTCTCCTTTGTTGCTCAAAGTTAAAGCCACTTTTAATTTTTCTTGTTCACATTTTTACTCTTAATATCTTTTCATTCACTCTCCCCTGACTATAATTTCCTGTTACTCTTCTGAAAAAATTCAGATGAGAAAATTTTAAAAGTGAGTGTTTCCTTTATTATTAGGATTTAATGCAGTAGAATTATGCAAAGTTTTCCACTTTTCATAAAAAATTCACGACAGCTCTGTGCTGGATATGAGGGGCTTGTGAGCAGGGAACATCTGGCAGCCCCTACCAAATGGCCTTCACATCTAGACTCTTAGTCCATGATCACCCTTCTTCTTCCTGGATCTATGGATAGAAAGCAAAAGAAGGAGTGGGAAGCTTGGGGGCTGCTGTTCCTCTGTTTCAATTCATCGTAAAGAATTAACAATCATGTAAAATAGTTTTAAGAGCATTACTTTAGTTCAGATTCAGATGTTTGTGTGAAACTGGATTTGCTAACATAAAACTAAATTACTAGAAGCTTGATATTATTCAAACTCTACTTTTCAGTGTGTAGTGAAATATAATTCAAAACCTGACAAATATATAGAAGATTTTTTCTGTGATGCTGAAATATTTGAAAAACAAAATCTTGTGCTATTTTCATTCACATAAGGATTTGAATACATCCTGTTGTCAGTATTTTTGATAGGGTGGTATTACGTTGCCAACCTTGTTTTCTTGGGAAAGCCTGTTTTTTATTATGAAATTTTGCTTGTCCTACTTTTTATCTAAGTCCTTATCTTTAAAAAGAGAGAATGATATTCGATAATTTACATATATAATTTTTACTTGCCTAAATTTAAAGTTGGAAAAATTAGGTTCTAAAGTTACACCGGGGGAAATTTTACTGGCCAGTAAAACTGAAAGGACAGTAAACTACCAGTAACAGGGATGCTGGACGCAGAATCATTTAGAACTACACCTCTGTTTCAACTGCCGTAGACTGAGTTGGATTGTGATCTTTAAGGTCTCTTCAAGTTTAACATTTCTACAACCTTTTGATTCCAAATAATAAAACACAAGAGTTAATCCGGAATTGCGGTAGAGTTTTCTGGGGAGACTCTGAACGACCTTGAGACTCTTCCTGCCGCTTGGCTTGTGTCTGGAGAACTCTTAACCAGGGAATTAGTTTCGGGGGGATGACAAGATTTCAAAGCTAATCTTTCACCTGTAAAATACTATGTGAATTAAGTTCTAATTACTTTGAGCTCACCACATAACCTATACTCTCCCACGATGAAGCCTAGAAAGGTGTTTATCTTGGTGAAGGAAAGAATTCCCAATACCTTTGCATTCAAAGACCCTCATTCAAACTTTTGTCAGAAATGCCTTGGGTTCTACAAGATCTACAGCAAAGTGGCTGGCTACCTACCTCTCCTCCAGCCTCGGACACCTCTACTCTGCAGTCATTTGTTTTCTACCTAGTGGCAGAGATGCGACTTTGCAATTTGGAGAACATGGATGGAAAGATTCCAAAAGTTTTTAATATGGTCAGTTTTAGTCACATCATGGGACACAGCATGATACACAGTCATGAGATAGGGGCAAGTTTCTCAATCTCTCAGAGTCCCAGTTTCATGATCTATGGAGTGGGGATAATAATGGCACCTACCTGACAGATTAACAGAGATAACATAAGAACACGAGCTCGGCTCCATGGGAAGTGCTCATTAAATATTATTTCCTTCCACTCTGTTATGTGTGTATGTGTGTGTTTCTCTGGTCTTTCTTATTTAGCTGTAACCTCCCTGAGAGCATGTGCACTTTCTGAGAATGAGATATGCCTTTAACCTATCTGTGATTTTTATACTGTTTTGTTTGTCTTCTATCACCAGAGATTGGCACAATGTGTGGCACAAAGGAAAGAATCAGTAAATATTTGCCAAATGACTGAAAAATGAATTTGGGCCCACATGATGATTGAGATATTTTAGGGCAGGGGTGCTTCTATTAAAAATGGGCTGGCGGAAATGCCTCGAGGAATATTTTTTTGCTGGTAGCTTCAAAATACCCCCTTTCACCAGACGGTGAAACTTTTTGACTTCCTTTCCAATAGCGGAAGAGAATACAGTGGAATTTTCCAAACTGGAGACTTTAGGGAGCTACTGATACTTTTATGACATATAATATAAAAACAATTGTATCTGTGCCCAGAAACCTTTTAAGGCATGAATTCCAGAATCCAGTTTTATTTGGTTTTGGAAATTTAATAAGTGGGTGACACAACCTAGACCTTGTTCTTTAAATAAAAATTAGAGATTTACAATTAATAGCGGCAAAACAAAAATATCAGCTGTGCTTTATAGGGCGGTGGAGTGTGTTGTGTCTCACCAAGGAGCCAGGCAACAAGTGGGCATTGTGTTAAGGTTTCAGAGAAGGGACACAGGCATGTGGCTGAATGACAGCTTATTAAAGTCACCAAGCAAAGGCCACTGAGATAGCATGCATGTAACCAATCACCATTTTTCCTCTTTGCTGGAGCCTCATGGAAACGGCACATGCAGCTGAAATTTCAAGTGTGATGCATAAAAAGTGTTAAGGTTCTCATGCTGCAAATGACTCAGCAGTTCAGGAAATGAAGCAAAATAATTTTTTTTAAGGTATCAGTAACAGATGTAAAGTAAACACTGTGTCTAGATTTTCCAACACCCTTGGAGACCCCAGCTACATATTCCGCATGCTATAGAGCATTAATGTCCTTAAAATGGTCATCATGTCACCCCTGCTCATATTCATTTTCTTCCTTCATCCTTCCCATGGATTAAAGGGGAACTGTTGTTGCTGCCACTGTGACCTGGGTAGAGATGAGGTAAGTGTGAGACTGGAAGCCAGACAGAGCTTGTACTTACTGCTCGCTTGGAAGCGAAGAGTTTCTCGACATCGCCTTTGGTGACAAGTCATAGTCGCTGTCTGATCTGTAGAGAAATGACTCTCTGCGCTGGCTGTGCCCAGGAAAGGTGGTGTGAAGTACCAGCCCAGAGGAAGAGCTGGCCTGGGGATCCAGTGGACTCCGACCTGGGGAAGGGCCATTTTCCACATCAAAGCTTAAAGAGAAAGCAGGAAACTCTGGTCACATGGTAACCATGGAGGAGGACGCATAGTATACACTGAGAACCAATGTGTGGCAGGTACTACATGCTAAGCATTTTACATAAAACTGTATGTACTATGGAAAGTTTTAATCCTCAGGACAGCTAGAGTTGCAGTCATTATTATTTTCATGTTATGTATAGGAAACTGAGTCCCACTGAAGTTCAGTTATTTACCCATGCCCACCATTAGCAAATAATGGAGCCAGAATTTGAACCCAGGAGCAAACTCCATGGTCTTTCAGTGACATGAGCAACTTTGACAAATTCAGCATTGGTGCCAGGCATACAACAACTTGGTGATAATAAGCAACTCTAGCGGGACATTCAGCACAGCTCTAGGTGTCAGACACTGAACTATCACATGCGTAAGTCTCCCTATCTGGAAGACTTCTTCCTGTCATGAACAACTATCACAGTCTCATTAAATATACAATACACATATTTCTAAATGTTTCAGGAACAAAGTGTTATCCTGACAACCTCCACTGGGTGACTAGATGGGAGGCCCAACCTGGGATGTAATATTCATCTGCAAATTTAACCACAGAAAATGACTTAATTAATCTGCTAACACCAAATTACTCTCCAAGGCTGCAGAGCTTCGTCTCTGGGAGAGGATGCATTCACTGGCTCCCACAGAGGAGTGTCATGAGGTTTCCTATCAGTCTTCATCACTCTAGAAAGGTGCCCTCAAGCCCACAATTATTTGAACGTGCTCTGATCAACGAACACAGAGATGGGAGCAGTAGAGATTTTGTCTCTTGTTTTCTGTATCCCCATGCCTGGTATTTCCCTGGGCACTGTGCCCTTTTCACATTCTCCTTTATCATCACATATGCCTTTTTTTCCTGCACACACAACCTCTCTTAGCCTCAAATTGACAATAACCCTCTTCCCTAGTATTTCTCCAGAACTCTCACTGCTCCCCAGCTAAAGCTTTGCAGAGAGATGTTGAACAAAAGATATGGGGCTGAGGATGCTCCCTTTTTCAAATTCAAATTAGTGATTTTCCTGTATACTAATTCAGCTGCCATGATTTATGTCTACATTCTTGGTGCTTTCCTTTCACTAGTTCTTACAACCAGCTCTCTTTGGGTGAATTTTGCTTATATTTCTTCACTTTACAAAGCGCCTCCTCCTAACAACCCTGTGAAGTATATAAGATGATCCCACTCTATATTTGAGGTAAATGAGGCTTAGCAAGATGTAAATACCTTGCTCAGAGTCATAGGCTAGTAACTTGTAGAGCAGAATTGGAAGACTCATGTCTTGCAACTAATTTCTTTACAACCTCAGACTTTCCTAATGACAGAACTCCAGGATGGCCCAATGGATAACTGAGTGAAATTCCTCTTTAGTCTCTGAATTCAACCAAAGGTAATTTGGTACATAAAGAGTCAGTTAGACTATAAGCAACCTTGGCTGCTCTCTTGAATGAAAACGGGGAGGCAGCAAATTGAAGCTGTAGGTTTCCTTGAAACATGAGGAGAAGAAATGGCAGAAGGCAGGGTTATAATGCTTCCCTGGAGATCACTCAGAGAAGCTGCTTTTAGACAACCCACAAACTCCAGGTGTCTGATAAGAAGCAGAAAGTGATAATGTCTGGGTAAAAGGCCAAGAAAAAGCTACAATGATCCAATCTGTTTGGTCTTTCAAGGTACTGTAGATGAATTTTCTCAGTAGGCTAATGGTCTGGGATGGGGCTGCCTTTCAAAGACTGCAGGTAGACAGGCAGGTGGGCAATCACTCATACTACCAGCCTGCTTGCCAGCCTGCCGGGAGGCAGAGCTATGTTGTTAACCACTTACATTGCAACAAGCGAAAATATAATAAAGTGACTTGCAAACTTCCCTCGGGTGAGATCTGTCGTAGTTGTTGAGCAAAATAAAAAGCCCCTTTGTGGATAAGCGCTTTTTTTGTGTGCCACCCAAATCCCATAGAACCGGTAGGTCATGGGCTCTGAACCCTTTTTAAAGGCAAAGTAGGTAGGTTCTTAAAAACTGAAGGAGGAATTACACAAAGCTTAACGGTGGGCATGAGTTTAGAAATTTCATGTATTTATGTTGTTATTCATTGGCATGCATCTGTGCAACCTTTCTGGATATTAAAACCCTAACACACTTTTTAAACTGTTAGCATCCATCCACTGCCCCAGGTCCTCCAGGATCAGCTGGACTTCCTAGTGATCCAGTAACTAAAGGATTGGTGTCCGGAAGCACTGCCTGTGTCCATTAATTCGTCAGTGCTCATGCAGTGCCAGTCATTAAATATTATGAATGCCACTGCTGTGTGTATCTGTGCTAAAATCTTAGAGGAGGTGCCAAGTGGGTATGCCCACCAAGCTCTCAGAACTCTTTCCATTGAGGGTTTCCACCAAGGCTCATCCTGCCTTCTATTTTGCTAAAGGCATTCCTAGTGGGCAGAGGGTAAGTCCACAAAGCATTACCCTTAAAATGAGCATCACAGGCATTCTGTCCCTAGTATTAGAATCCAAGAAGTTTACTTCTGCCAGGAAAACTGGGGTTAGAACCTGACTCCAATGCTGTCTCCAAGATGACCCTCTTTGCTTTTGTTTTCTTTCCTTCTTACCCTACTTAAACTCATAGGAGAGCTTGCTGGAATTTAAACGAAGCCAGGGAAGAAGTCTCTGATGCAAAGAAGCAGTCTTAGGGAGACAAATGGCCTTTCATATTCCCTGGGGCAGTGCTTCAAAGCAACCAACACAGATGTACAACTTTGGAACAAACATGAATCACCAACCAGACACCAGCCCCAGTCACAGCAAAATTAGCGGGCAGACATCACAATACGTCCCACAGATCCAGGGAATGAGGAGGGGTGTGGGCAAAGGGAAGGCTGAGGACAGGCTTTATGAGCAAAATGAATATACCACACCAACTGAAATACAATTAGGAAGAAAATGGAATCTACAGTAGCAGAAACAAACACATAAATAGGGCCATTATTTGTTTAGGGTAATTTTTGCCTCTGCCTTCATCAGGACACACATTTCATCTTTAGGCTATTTATATTTTAAAAAATCATTATAAAAGAAATATAAGAATATTATATAAAATTTAGACAATAGAGAAAAGAACAGCATCATTACTAGAAGTTTATTTTTTTTCTCTTCTGAGTATTTTTTTTTCCCTGCAGGTTTGGATCTTGATTTTTTTCACAAGTATTTGTTATGTGCTACAGTTTTCAGAATTAGCATTTTCCATGAGCTGCTTCATTCAGTTGCTGTATCACAGTTTTCTCAAGCATTTTCTCTACTCTTGCTCCTCATATTTGCAATTCTGAATAACATTGCAGTTGATACCTTTGAGCTTGTAGCTATTTCAACATTTAAATTAGGTCACACAGAAGTTTCAGATAGATTAAGAGAGGAAGTTACTCACAAGTTTCTGAATATTTGATTGTGACTTATAACTGCCTGGAAGGGGTTGCCCTTATCCAACCTATGGACACGGCATTGAAAGTGGTCTTTTCCCTGGGTCCAAAGAGCCTGCCAAGCCCTGCTCTCTGATCTTCAGGATTCTTTATGCTGCCTGCTCACTTGGATCTGCCTGCTTCTCCTTGCCTCTGCCAATATCCCTGGACTGAATCAATTGCTTATCTGAGACCTAATGTTTTAACAGCCTTCTCTTACTTTGTATCTAGTGTTCTCAGCTCCTGCAGGCAGTGATGGTGGGTGATAGGCTGTATGAGAAGCGGTGCTTCTTTGAGCTAGTATCTTCAAAATTCAGTTCATGCCATCTCCCTGAGTACGCTCTCTCTGACACTGCAGTCCAGTTTGATTTTAACATACGCTCCTCCTGTGTGCTCTCCCAGATTCCTTTACCATAGTACTTTATCACAGTACTTGCAATTCTATTTTAATTCTCTATTTATTTACTGCTCCCCAATACATGGTTTTCTCCAAGCCAGGAGGGACTCAGTATTACTGAGTATTTCTCATTCTTGTATCCCAGGCATCTGGGTCAGAGCCTTGTAAACAGTAGGTCTTCAAAAAATGTGGACAGAACCAACTAAAATATACTGCAACTTACTGTGAAATGTTTCTCCAATCCCTCCCCTCTTTCTGCTTCCCTATACCCACCTGAGACCCCACTGCCATGTGTTTCTACTGTTTCCTTTAAATGAATCTACAGAGATGTGACATTAATTTATTTGTTCGACCTTGTGAGACAGTGATCTAAATACAATAAGATGGTTTTTTTTTTTTTTTTTTTTTTTTTAAGTACTGCTGTATTCTCCCTGAGCAAAATAAATCTGCATAGTAATATCACTGGCTTAGCTGTCTGAGATGGTCGCATCTTTACATAAACTCCCAGGAGGGGAAAAGCCTTCTTATACCAGCTTCTGTCTGCCATCTTCTCATCTCTTCGTTTTTCAATATAAGCAGGAACGTTCTTTGCCCCACAGTTATTCTGGTGGTTTCCATTCCTGGGGAATCCTTGCAAAGCCAGCCCGGAGCTGGTGACATGTGTGCCAGCAGATGGCAGCAGACTGCCACACTGTCCTTAGGCTGCAGGCCCCAGCCTCCAAGCCCAGCAGGTGGGGCTGCTGGCAGTGTTGGAGGGAGAAATATGACTGAAGCCTTATTCATAAGCCTGGGAGGAAAAATCAGGGATAAGGAAAAGAGCCACAAGGTGTACCATGAAACCTTTGATTAACCTAAGAGAAGCTCTACTTCCAAGAATTCAAGTTAAACCAGTTGGTCGCAGAAATGCCTGCAATTGTCCCCAGGGTGGTTGTTTCCTGATCCCCAATTACTTGCACAAACTCCAATTTCTGTAACAAAGACTCGTGAAGCAACATCCTAGGAATAATTAATTTCTGAACCAAAGGAGATTTTTCTTTTGCAACTTAGTCATTCTCTAGGTGAGCCTCTTTGGCTTATTCTAACAAATAACCCGCTAGAAAGACTGCAAACTCCACAAAAGAGATTCAAATCCACAGGTCCGCAGAATGGTTCACTGCCTTTTTGGAGAGAGCTCCTGCTGTCTCAATTTTGCATTTCTTTCTTAGAAGTTACTCACTGAGTCTCTCCTGTATCATTGAATTACCACAACTCTGGCAGGCTAATTCTTTTTGCCCCATTTCAAAGAAGAGAAAACGGAGGCTCCACAATGTGAAACTTCATTCGAAAAATTCTAAAGTGTGACCTCTTTTCACTACACCTTACAATCTGTGCCCTGACACCTCAGATGTCTCCTCAGACTCCTTGATTCCAGAACCGGCCATGCTAGACTGTACTCCTCTGTTTACTTCTCTCTCTCATTCCACCAGACAGTGACCTCCTTGAAGCAGGAATGAAGCCTTCATTCGGTTTTGTATTCCCAGGGCCTAGAGCTGAGTATCACACCAAAAGGCATATAACAAATATTTGTTAAATGAATGCGAAAATCTCATAGTTTTTTCTCACATCTGACAAAAAGCCAGCTCCATTTGGATTAAAACCTCTGGCAGGTGATGACCTCAGTGGAGCTCTTAAAGGGAGTCACTAGGTTCTTCTTTCCCCACTCTCCCTGCAGTATCCCAGGAACTCCATCCTAGCAGTTTTTGCTTATGGAAAATGTTGTTTCTATAATAAAGTGCATGTTTCCGTATAGAGTGTGTATGTTGTGGGGGGAGGCATGGTCATGAAAAAATGCTGGGTTTCTTTAAATTTCTGTTGGAAAATATTCTCCTCAATTGTACTCAAAAACTAACTGTAATCCCAGCTACTCGGGAGGCTGAGGCAGGAGAATCACTTGAATCCAGAAGGCAGAGATTTCAGTGAGACAAGATATGCCACTGCACTTCCAACTGAGCGACACAGTGAGATTCCGTCTCACGAAAAGAAAAGAAAGAAAAAGAAAAAGACACTAATGTCTTCAAACGCTTGTTTATCATTTTAATAAAAACAAATAACTATTTATCCATTTACTTAAGTGATTCTATTGGCCGTCACTTCAAATGTACTATCTGATCCCTGTAGACAGAGGAGTTTAACAGGCACATGTGTTTTTACCCACAATGACAATGACCCATCTTTCTATAATTAGTCACTGCAGGCTGCAGCCAGTCCTAATTTCTAACGAAGGACTAAGCTGTGAAAAACACAGCCAGCCTGATATAGAGCCCATGTCCTAGCAGAAGGCAGGCAGAACTCCTCTGGCCACAGCTATAGCAGAATATTACAGTTATGCCGTAAGAATTCAGTTCCAAAGTCTATGAATTCCCTTCCACAGACTACGAAGAAGAACTCTGATGTTCAGCTCATCTGAAGTCTAGAAGCAGCTTCCATTGCTTTTTCTTCTTCCAGGGCCTTTGAAAATTACATTCATGGCAGTAATCCAAAACTGCTTTCCCCACAGAAAGGCTTAACCAGAGGTAGCGCAGAAATGCTGAAGAGCTCTGAGATTCTAGGGATCTGGCTTCTACTTCCAGCTCTGTGGGGGAATTAACTGAAATGAAACAGGGGATCCCTGTATCCTGCCCCCTACACCTCATCTTTTCCCACTGAAATGAAGTTGTGAGGTACCCCCCTAAGATTAGACAACTTGCAGACATTTTGGAGATAGAAAAAAGGTTGGTTCTCAAGTGTGGTTTTATGTTAATAGTGATGAGCATTCATTTACTCAACAAATATTTAGCAAGCACCCACTATGAAACAAGGCACTGTTCTCCACCTGAGAATACAGCAGTGTATGAAACAAGGTCCCTGAGGGACAGACAGACAACAAATAGGAAAGCAAGATAGTTTCCGATAGTGAGAAATACTATGAAGAAAAGCAAACATACAGTAGTGTGATAGAGACCAAGGGAATACTGTTTCTTTAGTTTGGGTAGGCAGCAGGTCCACTCTATCCAGTCATGTAGGCTGTCTATTGCACTTCACCAGGAAATACCGTCCATCTTTCTCAGGCAGTGTTGAGATCAGACACAAGTAGTGGTAAAACTTGTCCTTAAGTTCCTTCCTATCCTCATTTCTATACTTTAACTAAAGAATTGAGTCAGATGATACTTAGGTTTGAATCTTTTTCTTATTTTTAACCCCAGTGCTAAGGGCCATGCCTATCATGTCTGATGAATAAACAAATGAATGAATGAATGGTTTAGGGCCAAGGAATTTTTATAAACTCCCCTTGATACCCACCACAGACAGCACAGACGAACTTCAATAAGACTGACTGTGGGTGATATGGTGATACTCAGTCATCTCTTGCCCTGTACCCTAATCAACTCCTAAAAGTTAGCTCCATAAAGAAGAACTGGGAATGTGCTACCAAATACCACCTGCAGGGAGGAGCTAGAATGCCTTCCAGAGAGCTCCAAGCCCAAAGGAGAGGCCCAGTGCCCACACACAGCAGCAATCATTCACATCTTTTGGTATTGATGTGGTGAGAGGTGGAAATGCCACAAGTACCCCTCAGTTCCTTTGTTAGAAAGCTTTAATTTTGACGATAAATATATTTTGTAAATTATTTTACTTATTGATTGAGATCCTTTTCTGGGTTGTAAACATTTCACTATAAAGAAATGGGTGAACAATGAAAAAAGAATATCAACACTTAGTTTTTCTACTGAAATTGTTAAGATAAGTATCATTTTTTAAAAGTTTTGTTTCAAATGCTTAGGAGTATATTTTAGTGTGATTCTTTGGTAATTTCACATTGTGTTGTTCCTATGTCATACTACTTAATGCGCAAGCAGAACATGACTATATGTAAATATTCCCTCTTCATAAATATAGAAGCATTATTTCTAGCAAGTTTACAAAATGCTCTGTCCATCTATTTCCAGGTAAAAAATGTTTTTCAGAAATAATAGGAATTATAAATTATGTCTTTCTTTAGTGTTCTAATTATGGCTGAAATTTCACAGACTCACTTTCAAACTCTTATCTACTAAAACCCCTAAAGGATGTTACAACTTTTAATAATAATTACCACTTTTTATAAAACAGTAATTCCAAGGAAAGGAAAAGTTCTCTAAAGGGGATTAATTTTGTGTGGGAATTTTTTTTGTATGTAGACATTATAAAGGGCCAGGGAGGGAGGATTGCTTTGCATTGATTCTGCCCCAGTGTGCACTTTGAGTATGCAAAATATTCTACCCGCTCAATATTTTCCAGGCTACATTCTCCATTTTTTAAAAGTTATCATAAGAGATTGTTAAATGCTCTATTAATAAAATATAAACACTTTAATTCATAAGTTAAGTATTTCTGCCAACAAGACAATCTAGTAATTAAATAAGATTTTTATTAAGAAATACGATGTCAGTTTCCAGTAGCTCAAGATCAATTAGGGAGATGAGATTGATCTGGGAAAACTACTTCTTACTAAAGTAGTGATGGCTTCAAGAAATTGCTGCTTTCTTTTGTAAGTTCTCACTTACCATTTGAAAATCAGTTCTAGATATCTGTTTGAAATCTGTATCTAAAATATTGCAGATAAATGGTCATTTAGCTTCTGTTTGTATATTCCAGTGATGGGGCCATAGGAACCACATGACATAATGAATTAAAATTTTGGATTGATTTAATTCTTCAAGACTTGGCTAGAAAACTTTAGTTTAATCTTTACCCACCCTTCCCCCTACCTCTAGTTTTCATTCCCTGCTCCCAACCACCTACTCACTCATTCTCCCTCATCGAAGTAAATGGAGCCACCATCTACTCAGTTGTACAACCCAGAATCATCCATGATTTTACTTCCTTTCCCAACCTCCTTTCTCCTTTTCAGTTGACCAACAGGTCCTATCCACTCTATATTGAAACTATACAGTTTTCTGTAACTCTGTTTCCACCATGGTTTCAGGGCATTAAAATCTCTCATCTGAACTGGAATGGCCACTCCATGGATCTCTCCACTTCCACTGCCCCCGACCCTGTCCTTCAAACCTTCTCACATAACAAGAGCAATCTTTTAATACAATAATACAATCATGTCACTTCCTGTAGGACAAAATCCAAACTTCTTGCCATGGATCACAAATTTTCACATAATCTAGCCCTTGCCACAACCCCCCGTCCTCATCCAATACCACACTGTCCCCTGCTCAGTGTGATTCAGCCTCAGAGACTTCCTTTCTGTTCCAGAACATGCCAAATCCTTTCTCAGTTCAGCAATTTTGCACGTGTGTGTTTTCCTTCCTGGTATATCTGCTTTGCTTTGAACAGTCCCTGGCTGGTAGAAAGTGCTACATAAATATTTGTCGAGTGAATGAATGAATAAATGTTGGTCTTTCTGTTTGTTTTCTCCTCTACTCTACTCTCTGGATGGCTGCCTTCTTCTCATTCTTTAAGCTTTAGTTTAAGTCATCTACTAAAAAATGTCTTCCTTAACCCATTATTTAAGTAAGTTCCCTTCATAGCACCTATTAAAGCTTTTTGCTGTATTTATTTGTCTTTTTTTCCCTTTTATTGCCTTCCTCTCTCATACAACTCTAAGCCCCATGAGGGCCATCTGTTGCACTTAACGGTATATTAACTAGTGCCTGGCACTTTCCTGGGACATACTGCGGGTTATGAACAAATGTCTGTTCAATAGATTAATGAATGAATAATTGACTGTGTGAGCGCATTAAACACCAACAATAACCTCCGTGGTTCACAGCAGACCCAACTTTTGTTTTCACAAAGTATTTCTTTACTCAGAGAAGGGCTATTTATTTATTGCCATTGGGTCAGCTCCCACATCAAGTCTAAGGAAACTCAGATTTAAAATATAAGTTAATGTAAAAACTTGTGCTAGGTTTGAAGCATTTTTGTCGTTATTACTCTGTGTTTATTTCAGAAAATGAGACTGGTTTTCAGATCAAATTTCACAAGTCTTTGACCTTTCAAGGAGAGCTCCAGAGAGGTGTTGAGGTGCACGTCAAGGGTGCATTTTCAGTTCCAGGTTTGTGAAATAGCATTACTTAATATTTCAAGAACTTCGTATTTTTAAAAACAATTTATATTCTCTTGAGAATGAATAGGCCATATATTTTCTTTTTGGTGGAGGTAGAAAGGTGGAAGGAATGGCAGTATGGTTTGCTGTAAATTCAAATAATAATCATAAAATTGGAAATCAATGCTTCAGCCTCCGGTCTACATAGCACTTAATAGTGTTTATGTCAGTTAACATCTGGCCTCCAAATAAAATTATCAGTCTTGAACACTGCACCTGCAGACAACCTGGCATTTGGATTTTAAATATGTTCTTTTGGGAAGGGAGGAGGGGTGAGAGAAGAGGAAGCAGAGAAAGTAGAAGTGAAAAAATGATATTTCAGTATCTTTTCACTTGTACTTAGGCAGTAAAGCATAGAAAAACTATATATTTTTTTCTCACAGGTATTGAGTAGGCACAATGTGCCAGGCCATGTGCTGTACATTTGATATACGTTACCTCATTTCATTGTTCTAATCACCTTGTGAGGAAGGAAGGAACTTGATTTTATAGATGTGAAAATTCAAATTTAAAGGGCTTAAATAACTTGCTGATAACCACTTAGCTATTAAATGGTACATCGTGGATTTAAAAACAGTTTGGTTGGATCCATTAATGAATCAATCAACTCACACGTGTAAACATCTGTTCTGTCTTTCTTCTTGCTACTATGGATACATTTCTGTGATTTTATCAGAAGCCAACTCCTCTGTCCTGAACCCTGCCCTCCCTCATCTACTCATGGTCTACCCTTCTGCATACACTTACTCTCTCCCGCATCATCATTTTCCATTTTGCACGAGCAAACAAGCTGTAAAGTTTTGTATCAAAAGCAAACAAACCCTCAAACAAAAAGTAACTAGTAAAAAGACTTTCATCAAACATATGAAAGTTGAAAGAATTCATCATCTACAGCAAGCCCGAAGTACAAGAAATGTTAAAGGAAATCCTTCAAGCAGAAAGAAAATGATACCAGATGGAAATCTGGTTCTATACAAAAGAATAAACATTTTTTTCTTACTATTAAAATCTCTTTAAAAGATAAGTGATTGAAAAGCATACATAATAACAATGTACTGTGAAGTTCATAACATATGTAGAAGTAAACTATATGACAAGAGCACAAAGGCAAAGAAGGAGGAAATAGAAGTGTATTCTGAAGATTCTTATATAAAGTGGTAGAATATTGCTTAAAGGTACACTTTGATAAACTAAACATTTATACTCTAAATCCTAAAGTAACTATTAACATTTAAAAATGAAGATATATGTGTATATATATATGTTACCATATATATGTATATATATATGCTAACAAAGAAAATGGAAGCATAAAACAACTATCCAAAAGAGAGAAGAAAAAGAGGAAAAAGCATATAATGAACTGCTAAATTTAGCCTGAAAATTCCTCTGTACTTTTAACGATATAAACTAACTGAAAGCTTAACTGAGGCTTATACTTTTGTAACAAATAGCTGAGCTCAGCCAACCACAGCAGCCAAGCTTCAATCATGGATGGCCAAGTAATCATACTAATCAAGCTGTTTCTGTACATTACTATTGTTTTCTATTAATAAATGCCGCTGCCCCACACTGGAGTGCTGCTCTCTGAGCCTGTTCTGATCCGAAGGCTGCCCGATTCTGAAAAAATCCTGTGCTCAGTTAAACTCTGTTAAATTTAACTTGTCTAAACTTTTTTTTTCAACAGAGCAGATAAGACAATAGAAAACAAATAGCAACATGGTAGATTTAAGCCTGACCATGGCAGTATCACCTTTAAATGTAAATGGTCTAAACATCACATTTCAAAAGGAAGACATTTTCTAGATGGATTAAAAAAGCATGACCTGACTACATGTGGCTTATAATAGACCACTTTAAATATAAAGACACAAATATGTTAAAAGGAAAAGAATTGAAAAAAGATAAACTATGATAACACTAATCAGCAGAAATCTAGAATGTCTATATTAATAAAAGAATAAGTAGATTCCAGAGCTAAGAATACTACCAGGAGTAAAAAGGATGATTTCATAATGATAAGTCAGTTCTTAAAAAGAATATAACAATTCTAAATATTTTTGTACCCAATAATAGAGTTTCAACCTACATGAGGCAAAAGTTGATAAAACTGAAGAAAGAAATAGAAGACTACACAATTAGAGCCTCAATAATTGATGGAATGAATAGACAGAAACCCAGTAAGGATATAGAAGACTTTAACATCACCATCAATTTAGCTCATTGACAATGATAGAACACTACACCTAACAATAGATGAATGGAAATTATTTTCAAGTGTGCATGAAATATCACTAACATAGCTGACATTCTAGTCTATAAAACAAGTCTCAAAACATTTAAAAAATTTGAAGTCATACTAAGTTTGTCTTCTGATCAGAGCGGAATTAAACTAGAAATAAAAACCAGAAAGATCTCTGGTAAAGCCCCAGGTATTTGGAAACGAAATACAATCTAAATAACTCATGAGCCAAAGATACAATGAAAATAGAAATTAAAACAATTTTGAACTGAAGGACAATGAAAACATTATATGTTAAAATTTGTAGGATGCAGCTAAAGCAGTATTTTCAGGGAGATCTACAGCACTAAAATACCTTTATTAAAAAATAGAAGAAAATGACTTTAGTTTCTAGCTTAAGAAAGAGAAAATCACAAAGGAAGCAGAAGGGAAAAAATAAAGATAGAATGGAAATAAAGGAGAGAGGGAGAGAGAGATCAGTGAGGCCAAGACAGGTTTTGAGTAATCAATAAAATTGACAAACCTCTAGTGAGACTCACCAGAAAAAAAAAAAAAAAAAAAAAGAAGAGATACAGGTTACCGAAAGAATGAGAAAGGAGATATCAGGATAGACTCTAAAGATACTGTAAAGATAATAAAGAATCATAAAAAAATTTATGTCAGGCTGGTGTGGTGGCTCATGCCTGTAATCCCAGCACTTTGGAAGGCCGAGACGAGCGGATCACCTGAGGTCAGGACCAGCCTGGACAACATAGCGAAACCCTATCTCTACTAAAAATACAAAAATTAGCCAGGTATAATGGCATGCACCTATAATCCCAGCTACTTGGGAGGCTGAGGCAGGAGAATCACTTGAACCTGGGAGGCAGAGGTTGCAGTGAGCCAAGATCCTGCCATTGCACTCAGGCCTGGGCGACAGAGCAAGACTCCATCTCAAAAATAAAATAAAATAATAATGATAATAATAATTATTATACCAATACACTTGACAACTTCAAAGAAATGGATGAATTGCTTGTAAAACACAGTCTATCAAAATTCACTCAGGAAGAAAGAAATAACATAAATAGGTCTATATCTATTACAGAAATTGAATTTTGAAGTTAAAAACATTTCTGTAAAGAAAACTGCATGCCCAGATAACTTCACTGGTTACTTCTGCCTAAAATATTTTAAAAATTATGCTGACTTTACACATCATTTTAGAAAATTGAAGAGGAGGGAATATTTCTCAACTCATTGTATAAGGTCAGGGTTTCTCCGGTATAAAAATCAAAGACAATCACCCAAAAGAATAATATCCCCATAAACACACACGGACCAATTCTTAACAAAATTATGTCAAATCAAATCTAATAATACATGAAGAGGATGACACCTTATGATTAAGTAGGGTGTATCCAAGGAATACAAGGTTGTTATAACACACACACACACACACACACAAATCAATGTAGTCCTCCATACTAACAGACTGAAAAACAAACCAACATACATGTAATCACATAATTAGGTGAAGAAAAAAGCATTTGACAAAGTTCAACATCCATTCTACACACATACACACACACACACACACACACACACACACACACACACACACCCCAGGTAAATGGCATTTGTGAAAACCTTCAGCTAACATTATCCTTTAAGATAAAAGACTGAATTATGTCTCCATAAAATTAGGAACAAGGTATGAATGCCTGCTCTTACCACTTTTGCTCAACATTTTACTGGAGGTTTTACCCAGTGCAATAAGGAAAGTCAAAGATATCAAAGCATATACACTGAAAAGGAAGACGTAAAATGATTTTTATTAATAGATGATAGAATAGTCTAGGCAGAATACTTATTGCAGCGTTGGCATAGTAAAATAACTGGAAACAATCCAAATGTAATAGGTGAATGGATAAACAAATTGTGATATACCCATACAGTGGAATACCACTTAGCTATAAAAAAGAATGCACTACTGACACCTGCAGCAACATGGATGAATCCTAAACAAATTATGCTGAGTGAAATAAGTCTGATAAATAGAGTACATACTGTATAATTCCATTTATATAGAATTCTGGAAACTAAAACTAATCTATGGTGACAGAAAGAAGATAGGTAGCTTCCTGTGGGGAAAGGGGTGGTGTCAGGGAGAGGTGGGAGGGTTTGCAAAGGGAAAGTTTTGGGTTTGATGGCTATATTTATTATCTTCAATGTAGTGATACTTTCATGAATATATATGTGTCTGAACTGTACACTTTAAGAAGTGTATTTTTGGTATGTAATTTGTACCTTATATATATGTTTTTTAAAAAGACCTGTGGTTATCCCATGCACTCCTCCATCCATTGCCTCATTTTCTAGCAATTCTTTTCAAATAAAACTTCCTAACAAGTTGTCTTTATTGCTGTCTCTATTTCCTTAACACTTATTTTCTTCTCAACACACTAGAATCTGGATTTGGTCCACAACACTTCACAAGAAATCCCTCTGGTCAAGATCATCAGTGTCCTACATCTTGTCCAAACCGATGGTCAATTCTTAGTCACTATCTTTCTCAAATATCAGGAATATTTGGCCCAAGTTATCCTTCATTTGACTTTCAAGGTATCTCTCCTCCTGGTTTTTCTCCTATATTCTTGGCTTCCTAGGTCTTTTTCCAAACTCTAACTTTTTTTTCCAATTCTAAATGTTGGAGGGCCCCTAGGCTCAGCTTTATGGTCTTTTCTTTCTCTACACTGATTTCCTAGGTGATTTTATCAAGTTTTTATCATGATAGAGAATACTATCTATTCACCAATGCTTCCCTAATGTGTTTAAAACAATGAGAACTACAGAAAGAATATGATGAATGATTAATCCAGCTAGACAACAAAGCTAGCACACTGTATATCCCGAAAAGGGCAAACAAACAGTTTAACAGATAAAGGTCTGAAAATGTAGTACTGATGCCAGGTGCTGCAGGAGAGGTGCCCAGACAGAGCTTTGCGGTGTATTTGAGGCACTGTCTCTGCACTGCTTTTGCACATCATTGCCCTCTGCTCTGGTGGTAATCTTATGGAAAATGCGTCCAATTTCTATAAAACTACTTAGCATTGATCTTGCATCTGAGGAGTTTCAGAAACGTCAACATTCCAAAAATAAATGCTATGATGATTCTATTAAAGCTCAGTCTCCAGGCTTTGCTGTTCGTTGCCATTATTTTTAAAAATTTAATCTTCCTGTAATTTAAACCAAATGCCTACGAGCAGGTCTTAGCTTGCTCTTCATATGACTGGACAGTCCCCAATTTCATTCCCCAAAGCCAAATTAAGGTGGAAGCAGTCAGGATTGGGAGATGTCCTCACTATGATAGTATCCTTGAGGAACTGTGATAATCTTTTACCTCACTCACACTTGATCCCCGCATGGAGTATAAAACTCCTGAATCACTGTGATAGGCTTGGTTTTTCTTTCCATAGCAATCCTTTCAAAAGAGGGAAACAGGAGCAGTGTTTTGAAGTGAATAGAGAAGTCTTTACTTTTTAACCAATGTGAGTTATTTTCCTCATTAGATATCAATACCAATTTAAACACCTGTTTTTAAAGAAGGCATTGTTATTTTACAAATCCATCCTTTGAATAGCAGCAACAGTTACTGCCTTCAAATTTAAGTACTTGAGAAAACACATTTGCAAAGCATTTCTTTCAACTGCTTCTCTTAGAAGCCTGTACTTGGACTCACTCAATCACAAACAGTAAAACAAGTCATTTGAAGGGTTGATTTATTTGATACAGACATCCCTGAATACTTCTCAGCTCTGTCAATTACTCCATTTCCTCGTTTCATGTTTTCACAACCAATTCTCTCAACATGGATTTCCTTTTTAATACTCAATTATCTTAACTTACTGGTAAATTACTCAGTTGAATCAAAACATCAGTTTGAGTAATCAAAAGGACAGAGGGCTCTTCACACAGTGTTGCTGACTCACATGTTTCTGACTCACAGATAGATTACTGTTTTCTGTGCCACCTCAATAATGTGACATTATTTGGACAAATAAAAACCAGCACCTTAAACGGTCTAGCTGAGTTTATTGCATGTAGCTTCTCAATTTTATTAATGAGTCACTTAAATTATTCAATATTCTTCAATATGTTTTAAAAAATTATATTCTGAATCATAACCATTCTACTCTAGACAAGGAAGCCATCATACTCATTTAGTTTGCCATGCTGGTTTTAGAATTTAGGAATTTTTTTTTTTTTTTTTTTTTGAGATGGATTCTCGCTCTGTCACCCAGGCTGGAGTGCAGTGGCGCAATCTCGGCTCACTGCAACCTCTGCCTCCTGGGTTCAAGCAATTCTCTGGCCTCAGCCTCCTGAGAAGCACATGCCATCGTGCCTGGCTAATTTTTGTATTTTTAGTGGAGGCAGGGCTTCACCATGTTGACCAGGCTGGTCTCAAACTCCCGACCTCGTGATCTGCCCTCCTCAGATTCCCAAAGTTCTGAGACTACAGGCGTGAGCCACTGCACCCGGTCAGAAACTATTTTAACATTGAATTGGGAGATGCTTCCGGTTATTTGTTATTTAACGTTAGTAGGAGCAACTTTTGTTCTTACAACAAAAATTGAATTTAGATGTAGGGATTTTCTGTTTTGTCTGTTTAAAGGCTAACAGTCCTTATGATGTACAAACTAAATCTCATTGCTATCTTGGAAAAAAGAAATGATAACAGAAAATGTCACAAAACTTTCAAATTTGCCTTGGAATCCCTGTGGTAGGATTATTATGTTTCCTTTTTATTCAAGGCAACTTTTAAAGTTTTTAATTTTTTAAAATTGTAAACACAAAGTATAATTTAATTCTTCTGTGTCAAAACCTCCAATACATAATCATTGCCAACAGAAGAAAGATTAAACTCTTCTGCCTGGCAGTCAAAATCCTAATGGTATGATTTGAACTCTACCTAAGCTTATATGCCACCACGGCTTATCTATCCTTTAATCGAGCTGAATCACATGCTCTCCTAGAGCTTTATTTACTCATTTCTGCTTACGTTCTTCATACTGCAAGACCATCTCTCCATCTAGAATATCATTTTTGACCTTTCTACAAATTCAAGTCCATGTGTGAGCAAGGGCCTAGGACAGGGGATGCAAAAATCAGGAATTAGGGCAAATTAAGCAACTCTGTGGGAGTGACTGCTTAGAAACTTCTAAGCTTCCCTTTGTTGTCAGCCTCATTAAAAATGCTCAGAGTGACTCCAGGAGTCCTATATAGAAGAAAATGATTGCCCTAGGAAAGATCTATAATAGTAGCAATTTAACGAAATGGATCAGGCCGTGGCTTTGGCTTGAGGCAGACCTGAGTTTGAATAGAAGCTCTGTCATTTGCTGGCTAAAAGGGCCTTGGATTTAACCTCTCTGAGATTTAGTTTCTTCGTGTATAAAATAGCAATAGAAGAGAGAGCTAAAAGCTTGCTGTGAGGATTAGATTAAATAATATGTATAAAGATTTAGAAGTTCAGCTCTGCAGGGTTTTTTTCGCCACACCAGCACAGGATAATGTGGTAGAATAGAAATGGCAGTATGATATCTTTAGATAGAAGGCCTGAGATTCTGTCATTAGTGCCCCAGTCTCTGAAATGTAATTCCTCAGAATCTGTAGATATCACATAGGAGACTCAAAAGTTCTCATGTGCTGAGTTGTGGAGTAGGGATTTAGTGAAGAGTTATGAACCCCCATGTCTGTGAAAGAGTAGTGGCTGCCTTGTAACAGAAGCTCTGAGGGGGATGGCCCCAAGCCAGGAAGCTGAATAAGTTCATGGAAGATTGGTAACTCAAAACAAACAAAATTGTGGATGGCAGGCATTGAAGTGGATGCCTTAAAGGCTCACACAGTCTTTATCTCCTCTGCCTGAGGTTGAGAGTGTACAGGTGGCATAGTTGTGGCCAGTGAGATGCAGGTGGAAGCCTCTAGGGAAGGTGTTCCTTCCCAAATATTAGGTCAGACCATATGAAATTGCCATTTGATAGGTTAAAAATAGCTGAAAAATCAGCAATTTCAGATAGTGCAGACTATAGAAGGCAAACTTTACAACCTAGGAGAATTCTTTATCTTTTGCTTCTTACCCTTTCCTCGTTTTTTCTGCCTGAAATAAAGAACTCATAGACAATCAATATCAATAGTATGACTTTAAGGATAAGCACCAGGATGGTAGAAAAAGAAGGTAAGAGGATTCGAATCTTTGGTGACACACAGGCCTTAGACTACCTACCCCTACCCCTGAACTTCTTGTTGCATGAGACAAATAAAGCCCTGTTTAGTCACTATAGCATGGTTTCTTTTCTTTTTTTTTTTGAGATGGAGTCTCGATCTGTCACCCAGCCTGGAGTGCAGTGGCGCGATCTCCACTCACTGCAAGATCTGCCTCCTGGGTTCATGCCATTCTCCCGCCTCAGCCTCCCGAGTAGCTGGGACTACAGATGGTCGCCACCACCACGCCTGGCTATTTTTTATACTTTTAGTAGAGACGGGGTTTCACCGTGTTAGCCAGGGTGGTCTCAATCTCCTGACCTCGTGATCTGCCCACCTCGGACTCCCAAAGTTGCGTGGTTTCTTACATTGCAGCTAGAGACAACCCTAATGCATGTCATGGGGCTGAGTCAGTAGGCAGAGGACCAAAGGACCTTTACTGACAGAAGAATTGACTCCAGAGAAACTGGCTTAAGAGAGTATAGTATCTCTCTGAATGAGCCAGGGGAAAGGAAGGGAAGGGAAATAATGCCAGAAGAGCTTTAATTCTGAACAAGTGGTCAGGTTAACAAGACAGATATCTGGGGGAATGTCTAGGGTATTTGGGTGTCAGGCTAAGGAAACAGCAAGCACAAAAGCACGAGCATGCCTAGTGTATTTGAATAACAGCAAGTAGGCCAGTGTGGCTGCAGCAAAGTGAGTGAGAGGGTGAGTAGCAGGAAATAAGAGTGGGGTACCATGAAGCCATTTCATGTAAAGCTTTCATGAAGCATGTGTGAGAAAGACAAGGACTGATGGTGATTACAGGGTGTTATACCTGGGCAATCAGATCTCAACTAAGATGAGGAAGTCAGCAGAAGATTTGGGTTTGGGGTAGAGATCAGATCATGTCAATTGAAATGACAGACATCAAAGAAGAGATATGAGGTAGGCATATCCACAGAAATATGGATTTCAGTGTAGAGATAACCATTTCAGCTTCATAGAAATGCTTCCTAGGTTGGTAAGGCAGGAGTAGTCCATGCAGGTATGTACATTTTCTTTGAAAAGTGAAAAAGTATCAATCTGTTCTCAGTCTCCTGTAGAGTGATATTTAGCAGGCAGAGCTGATGTGAGGAGTGTGGGAGGGCTAGGTGAAGTAATATATACAAAAGGCATATCTCAGAGTAGATGTTCAATAAATAATCCCTAATGTATTGTATATTTATATTTTTCCAGACACTTTGTTAAGCACTTTGCATAAATCAACTTATTTAATCTTCACAATCAACTTATGAAGTACATAATATTCTAACCCAATTATATAGATAAGGATCCTGAGGTCTAGACAACTTAAGAATTTTGCCCAAGGTCGTGGAGCTGGTAAGCATCAAAAACTGGATTCAAACAAAGATCTTTTTACTCCTGAACCATTGTTCTTAACCTACGTTCTATACCAAAGACACAAACTTAGAAGCCTTTACAGGTAATGTAAATGGATGCAGTGACTCACATATCCAGTGCCTACTCAACTTTAACATGGATGTCTCATATGCATCTTCAATGCCACATGGCCAAAACAGAATTATTTCTTTTCCCGACTAAATCTGTTGCTCATTCAGTCCTTCCCATCTCAGTCAATGATACTCTTGTCTAGCCAGTTGTTCAAGCCCAAAATCTGGAATTGTCCTTGATTCCTCTCTTTCCCTCACGCGATGCATTTAGTCCATCAGCAAGTCCTGTTGGCTCTATTTCCAACATCTGTCCTATCCTTGTACATTCTGTTCACTTTAATAGCTCCAAACCTCACTCAAACTATCATTATCTCTTATGAGGTTTTGTTTCAACAGTCATTGGTCTTCTCGTTTCCATTTTTTGATTCTATAAACTATTTTACCCACAGTAATCAGAGTAAACGTTAAAAATTATAAACTAGATCATGCTTTAAAATCTTCTATAGCTGTCCATCACATTTAAAATAAAATCCAAAATCCTTATGATAGCCTGTAAGAATTTCCACAATCTGCTCTCTGCTTTCTGATCTCATTTTATACAATTTTCCTTCTTGCTTCCATTTTGCACTGACTGTCCGTTTCTTGGAACAAACCAAACTTTCCTTGCCACAGGCTCTTTGACCTTGCTGTTGGCTCTGCTTAGCATCCTCTCTCTGATCTTCAAAAAGTGGCTCCTTCATATTATTGATTCCTCAGAGCAAATGCCAGCTCCTCAGGAGGGTTTTCTGGCCTACTCAATCTATAGTAACATCTCCTCCTGGACACTTTTCACACCACATCATCTTATTCTATTAACTTAATTGCATTTCTCATTATTTGGAATGTTCTTGTTTATTCATTTGTTGCCTCATTTTTTATCAGTATCTCTCCATTAAATGCAGTCTTCATGAGATTTGGGACTTTGCTCTATCTTGTTCCTGCAATATCTCTAGAGCCTAGTACAGTGCCTGACCTGAAGAAGAGCCTCTACAAAGATATTTTAAATAAAACTGGTCAGAGAAAAGATAATAAAAAGTGATTGTTGGGGTCTTGGTGAACTGAATGCATGCTCAGCTTTAAAAAATTAAGTTAAAAAAATTAAAAGCATTTTGCTAGACAAATCAAAAGGTCTGTTGGAATTTCTAATTGCTACACGGCACTACTTCACTTCCTGACCCTCATACCAATTCCACAAGGTTTAGGACTTAAAGATACAGATGCAGAATGACAATGAATTTCAGTATGCACATCAGTAAGTGCTTGCCCTAGGTCTGGTAGTGTTTGCACCAACAGAAGAAATCATCCAATGAGCTAGACTTTCTTTAAGACAAACGTGACACATACAATGAATGTGTTACTTCCCCCAAGGGGGGATTTATTGATGAGCAATTGTTACTAATCCATGAAACAAATAAACAAAAATAAGAAATTGGAAATGCCAACAACCAGGGAAACAAAATAAAACAGGAGACTCAAAGAACAGTATGAATTTACGTAAGTTAAACACCAGGTGATTTTAAAAAGATTTCACAGCTGGATTTAACATCAGTTATCCCTGCCCTGGTTACTGGGCCCAAGTATTCAGTTTAGAATTTCTAGAGCCCAAGTCTAGTTGAATTCTGGCTGGAACTGTGCATAAGATGTCTTGCTCTAGAGCCCATCAGGAGAAATGCTATGGGAGCTGGCATACCTGTGACTAAGGAGAAACAGACCTTCTTCACTGAATTCTGTTCAAACCTACTTAATGAAAGTCAAGGAGCTCATATCTCTCAAAGACTCCCATTATAAAATATGAGGGTGGAAAAAATCTGAGTTCACATCAAAAACGCAAGAATTCTTAGAAATATTATCAACTGAGAAGAGTAAAATGAGGACTGATAATGTGCCATGAGTTTTGGCAAAAGTGAGACTATTGAGAATGTAATTTCCATTTGGGTGTAGTGGACCCAAGCCTGGTTGAAGTGAGTTGAGGTGAGAACGGGGGGTGAGAAAATAAAAACAACTCTTAAAAGAGCTTGTCTGTGAAGCAGAGGCCAGACATGACACAGTAACTGGAGGAGGCTGCAGAGCCCATGTAGGCTTCTTTAATGTCATGTTTTCATGTTTGAGAGAGAGAGAGAGAGAGAGAGAAATTGATGATCAAGGTGAGGGAGGAGAGAGATACAGGTGCAAAGTCCTCGAGGAGCCAAGGTGAAGTGGTGTCCAGAGTACAGTGGAAATGCTGGATATAGCTCATGAATTGTGTCCAAAGAAAAGGTAGAACACATTGGTAGATTCTGTGACAGATAAATAACTCTCTTGAGATTTTTTCTATTTTCTCAGTAAGAATGAGACAGACGGACATAGTTTTGGAGGTTTAAGTAGAGATGAGATGACATAAAATAGTTGTTTTGGAGACTGAGAGAGTGGCTTGACCAGAATTTGCAATAAAATTGCAGAGTAACATTGACAACTCATCTGAGATTTGTGGGCATTAGTTTAGAATGAGCTCGAGTTCTGTGCTTGACTATTATTATTATTATTATTATTATTATTATTATTGAGGCAGACTCTTGATCTGTTGCCAGGATGGAGTGCAATGGCACAATCTTGGCTCACTGCAACCTCTGCCTCCCGGGCTCAAGTGATTCTCTTGCTTCAGCCTCCCGAGTAGCTGGGATTACAGGCACGTGCTACTCCGCCCAGGTAATTTTTTAAAATTATTTTTAGTAGAGACAGAGTTTCACCATGTTGCCCAGGCTGGTCTTGAACTCCTGACCTCAGATGATCCACCTGCCTCGACCTCCCAAAGTTCTGGGATTACATGTGTGAGCCACTGCGCCTGGCCGGTTGACTATTTTTTTCCAGCCATTTTTTTGCTGCCCTCGTGCCAGTTCTGGGTAGGCAAGGATTGATCTGATCTGCTCCAAAATTTTGCTCAGAATTTTGGTGGGCACCTAAGTGTGTTTAGAAACGAGTAACTTTAATGACAAATACTTAAATTTAAGCTTGGCAAAGAAAGAAGTGGAGAATGTATGTGAGAAGGATTGAGGGGAATGGGGAGCAGTGAGAAGTTGCAGAGTCTATGAGTTGGAAGTCGTAATGGAGTAGAAATCTAAGCAGTGGAAAGAGAGAGATGCACTGGAAAGATGGGAAGTAAGAGTCAGGCATCAAGTGGAAATGCTTGACATCAAGATTTTGGAGACAGTTCAGTTATCGGTAAACTAAAAGGTGTAAAGTAAACATGGGAGAGGAGATGGCTTAGTTGGTGTGGAAGAAAAGGTTATTCAAAGTGATAGCAAATAACTATAAGACCAGGGTATTGAATGGATCATCTACATGCATGTAGAAGTTATCACAAATGATGCCACCATTTGTCTTGGAGACAGAGTGAGTCAGAGGCTGCAATATTCAGTGAATGCAAGGGTATGATCCTGAAATCTGTGGCTGACTACATCAAAGAAGAGTAGCAGGTATTGTAGTCTGATGGCATGCACCTCAAAAAAGCAAGGTTTTTGAGAAAGGTAGGGAATAAAATGATCTCTAAGCAGAGGGCCCTCCTCTTTCTCTAGGCACTGCAGTGCATTGAATATGGAGTGGAGGAGGGGGGATTAAAAAAGAACACTGCAAATGTAGCTCAGAGGCTAAGGGAGAGCCAGGTGTCAGCTGGAGCAAGGCAAGGGAACAATTAGCTAGGAATCTGAGGATGGAGAAAATCTCCATGATTTCCAGACTCAGAATTTCAGCAGCACTGTGGAAAGGTTAGGGAAGATTCATTTATCTTAGGAAATGTGTCAAGCCATATGGAGCAAAATGCTAAAATGATTATGGGAGGCTTGGACTACTGAGGATAACTGAGGGAAACTGGAATATGAAGCAAGTTGGAGCTAGTTCTGATGGCCTCTCGGGGAAACTGAGTAATCAGCCCAAATATAGCCTTTTCCTTAAGGTCCTGTAGGCTGTTTGTTGTGGTGGGCAGGGAGTTCAGACATCACCTCCTTGAGTGTGTCCGAGAATCTTATCTGACATGACACTGGCCATCCTTCTCTATCTCGTTTTCCTGTGCATTTTTCTTCACCACATGCATCACTGCCTGAAACTATATTATGTATGTATTCATTTATTTCTGCCTCTAAAATGTGTTTCAGGAAAGAAAGAAACCTTGTCAGTTTTTGTTTATTGCTGTATTTCTATGATCTGTAACACACCTGGCACACATTGAGTGAACACTCAATGGATATATGCTCAAGTTAATGTTTCCTTAAAAAATAATAATGAGGAACTATCATATTTGAAGTATTCTGAGTTCACAAGCAGAAAAACAAAACAATTTAAATTATCTTTTATTATTCCTTTAGTTTATTCTTCTTTATAAAAAATAATGAAAAGCCATTAAGATGCCAATTTTTCTTTTCCCAAGGAGAAAAGGTTTTAATAATAAGTGACTACAAATCTTTGTAATAGTGAGAGGGCAAGAGGAACAACTCACATTTCTTGAGCATCTATTCTTATGTCAGGAACTAAGCTGGGAGCATGTTTTTACATATATCATATCATTCTTATAACAATTCATAAGATAGATTTTACAGTATTATTCACATTGAACAGTGAGGAAACAGATGATCAGAGAGGTTGAATAATTTGCTCAAGATTACACAGCTAGTCAGCATAATTGTTGATATTTTGATGAAGTCCTAATTGAGTTTAAAACTTTTATCTTCTCCTTTAGACCATAAGATTCCACAAAAAGCAAAGGCAAATGAACAACTGGAGGCTGCATGGGTGCCCTGAACTCTAGGCCTCAGGAAGACAGTAGAAATGAATCAACTGTTACTAGGTGCTTATTATTTACCAAGCCCTTTTGTTAGAAAATGTACACACATTACCTCATTTAATCTTCACAACAATACCAAGAATTAAATATTGTATTAAAGGCAAGAAACCCTAGTTCAGAAAGAGATATTACACATACCCTTGAACTAGTGTAGCCATGTGATTAAGCTCTGGCCAATGAAATATAAGCAGAAGCTGTTGGGAAGAACTTCTAAGATGTTTCAGGAAGAGCACATACAGAGAGAGAAAACCCTCACTTGCTTTTCTGCTTTTACTCCATACTCCAATCTGGAACATCTGGATTGATGGCGGGGACTCCAGCAGTCATGATAACTAATGAAAAGACTCTGAAATTGGAAGCCAGAGCTAATATGGTAGAACAAAAAGACAGAGGATGCTGGGTTACTGATGATGTCCCAGAACCACCACACCAGACCTGGCTTTCCTTGGTTTTATGTGTGAGAATAAACCTTTTTCTGTTTAAACAACTGTTGTTTTAGAATGTTCAGCATATTCAGCCAAAATTCATCTTAATTAATACAGACATGGTGATAAAAAAAAAAGTGTCAATACACTCAGTACCTGAAGTTCATCTTTTCAAATTAATTAAGGGAAGATAATTCAATAAGCTTTCAATAATATTAGCCAAAGGGAACAAAGAAAGATACAAGGAATGATGACAGAGGGTGGGAGGGCCAGAGGGATAAAAGGAGAAAATATTTTGGAACTGAAGTTCCTCAATGATCTTACCTGTTTGTGTATCAAAGCCCCAAATAATAAGAAAGAAAGCAAGGAAAAACATAAAATATATAATGAGGACTCTTGGTTTTGAATATTATTCTGTCACTAAATTACTATGCCATTTGGGAGAATTTACCTGATAAGGTTAATCCTAAATTACCTAATCTGTAACACAGTTTTAATACTGCCTGTATATTTCAGAGTGTTGCTGCAAAGGTTAAGTTGAATATGTTTTACATTTTTTATAAAAAGTAAAGTACCATGGGTTTATTTTTTTGGTTGCTGGGCACTCAATTCCCATTTTTAACAATATCTTTCTATGCCCTTAAGCAAATGTCTTTCATATTACATAAAGTCTGCTGACATAATAAGCAATCAGGGGGTCCACACAACCCAAACAAGCGGCTTGCATGTGATTCAAGGTAGGCCAAACAAGATGCCCTATCTTTGGAATTTAAATCCCAACTAAAGGACAAAGAGGCTAAAAATGGCTAGAATTTGTCTTTATCCTAGTAAGGTGGCCACTTTCCAATGGTTTTGGTTAGGAGGCCTCTCTGGAGGGTCCTGCTTTCTCTCTAGGGCTGCCTTGGTTCTTGTCTATTTCTAGGGCTGGCTCTCCAGGTTTGCAATGGTTGTAGGTGCTCCCAAAATCTTTTCAATAAATTATCCTTTGTTTAAGTGTATCAAAGATAATTTATGTGGTATGAAATAAAAAGTCCTAACTGAAATATTAATATATATTATATAACTATTGTTATTGCTATTGCTACTTTTAATAGTAGTAAAAATAATATGTCTGTTTACCACTTTAGACAGAAATAGCCAAGTCTCGATTGGACAAATAAATGAAGATATCAACTTCATGTCATTCCTTGGAGCCCTGGCAACATTTTCAACTTCTCTTCTTCAAGAGACTATCAATTCCAATCAATGTTATTACCCAGCTCCAGAAAGTTCTCAGCAACAATTTTAAGACACCTTTCTAAAGCTCGAAATTTGCCAAATCAGTCACAGTAAATCCAAGTCTATGCTATTAAGACATAGTAGCAGAGGGAAAAGCAGTTTAAGAATGTGAGCAAGGAAGGATAAATCACAGATAAAAAGATAAATTAGCAACCTAAAAGAGCAATGACTTAAAAAGGGAGCATCCATTCTAATTTATAATGCAAAAGGCTCCACTGTCGCCATCCATCTTAGCCTGCAAGCAGCATACAAGGCTTCTTTGTAATTTCAATAATCAGTTTTGATATCCACATTAAAAGCCCCTCAACTTCATACTGCATTAAGAGGATGCTAATGTGCCAGGCTCCTGAATGTCTCCCACTTTATCCCTTAGAACTTATGAAGAGACAATTTAGAAACTATAAAATGTTTTCTCACTCTAATGGAAGGAAGGTGAAGCTTAAAGAAAATTACCTGAATAAAGAAGTACTGAATATTAATCTAGATCCATAATGCTTTGAAGTAGAGGGGATCAAAGAGCATTCTTCTTATCAGCTACTCCTCTCTTCTCTTTCCCAATAGCAAGTAAAACATCCAATCTTGTGAACTTTTTGGCTGCTCAGCCCCAGATTACCTCCAAGCCTCCAGATATTTCCTGAACTCCCCTCTTCTTTCCTTTTACTTAGTTTGTCCTGTAATTAAGTAGCTTTTTCTAGCTCTTGGAAATTTTCCTCTAGCCCTTAATTCCTTGTTGCCTTGGAAGGTAAATTGGCAGACCCTTCTAGTTTTATACATTGCCATACTAATCAGTATAGAAAAACTGTTAAGAAATCATAAAAATAATAAACTAGAGAAATGATAAGTGTTTCCAGAATTGTATAAAGTATGTTGTCTCTGCTGCTTCATTTCTAACTCCCTTACAGATGTAACTACAAGTCCTGCTGAGCTCCTGCTCTCTAATTTTATTGTTAACAATGTGGCTCATCTTCATCCCTACTCTTTGTCTGATCTTGTTTCTCTGAAAGGTCATGCAGAATCCTTCCTCAGCAATAGTCTTCTTGAAGTGTTTGATCTGAAGATTCCAATTAGTCGTCTTATCTGGATAGTTTGAGCTCTGTGTTGGCCAGGTGAAGTGACACCTCTTCACATGTCATTGCCCAACCCAGTCATCATGAAAACACCTTTCAGCATACAAACATGGTGCAGAATCTGAAGGTAGAGACCAGGAACAACAGGAAGGGATAATGTTGTGCTTCCTACATTCTTCTGGATTTCAATTTTTTCCATGACTTGTTCTCTAACACCACAGGCAGAATGGAAACAGATAGCACATCTTCACAACTGAAACCACAATGTAAGAAAATGCTGTAAAGTGCAAGGTGATTTATGTCAACCAGGAAGTTGCTCTTTGTGATGATTTACTAATAAGTTTCCACCTCTGCGAAACTCCTATGGCACAAAGTAAAAGCAATGAATTCTTAGTGGCAGCCAACAGAGCTGAATGAGAAACATGCCACCTTCACATTACCATGCATTACATGTCTACCTGTACTTGCCACTAGCCTCTGCCATCATGTTGCCCTTGCCACTGCACCATGTTCCAGGAGAAGTCATATTAGAAAAATTTCAAGTTACTTATCTTTATTGAGCTTATATTTGAGAAGCCATACATGGCTAAGCTCTCCACTACAGTGGAACCATGTGAGAACGGGACCCTTACATATTTATATGCCCTATGTGAGAGGTAACTTGACTTTATTTATTCAAACTGAGAAGACAGAAACACTGATGCTATCAAATACTGTTGGCAGAAATAATGCATATTAGTAAATGCAATGAGAACATGATTTTTTTTCTATAAACAAAACATAATTAAATCCCATGATTAAAACCCAATAAAACAGATTTTTTAAAGATAGCCACAGCTATCCATCTGTAGCTAGATGCAACCATCCAACCAAAAGGTATTTAACTCTATCGAATGCTGGGCCTTGTAATAAGTGTTAAGAGTGCTAAAATGAATAAATATCATCCCTGCTCTCAAGAACAGTAGTCTAGTGGTAGAATAACATATGTACAAGGATCTAACAGCAGATTTCTTCCAAGATCACAGCATTTCTGAAGGGTGGGAAAGAGGTCCTAGAGGGGTCGTAAGCACTGATATTGAAAAGGATTGATTATCTAGGAGGAGTATAACTTTTTGGAAAACAGAACGAAATGAGATTATTAAGGATATGGCTCATCTCCATGAGAGATGAGCTGTCAGTAGCAACAGCAATAATCACTGAGCTCAAAGCATGGCTAGAATCATCTCCCTACCACACTTCTTTGTACTTTCCAAACAGTTTAGAAAGAGACTGTGTAACTTTGGGGTTTGTTTCACAATGAATGCCTGGGACCACTTTCATTTCCCACTCATGGAGGCCAGTAAATTCCTTCCCTAACGACACTGTCCTTGAACTTCATGACACGAGGCCCTCTCTGTCACTGCATTTGAGATATCAGCCAACATCACTTGGGAGTAACCTAGCTTCCTCCTTGTCCTTAATTTAGTAGTTAGAAGCTATTATTTTGGAGGGCATTGAATCTTCCTGCAGTTCCCAGGCACTAGATAGTAAACCACTAACAATTTGCACCCAACAGCTTTACAGAGGTGTTGGGAGGATAATCAATTACCAGGCTAATGCTGCTTCTCCAATTTTCCCTGCCTTCAATTTCTCCTCCATCAAAACATCTGCTATAATGTTGTCAGCTTAATATTTCTGTAATACATTTCTAAGTAAAGCACTCCCTTCCTCAACATCCTTCAATATCTTCTTGTTGCCTATCAAAATTCTCAACAGCCAGTAAAAGTTCTCAATGATCTGGCCTCAAACTACTTTTCCAGCCACACTTTGTGTGTGTGTGTGTATGTGTCTTCTTCCTAAACTTAAGCCATAATATATTGAAATATTGTTTGAAAGATCCCAGGTATAGTTGCAGTACCAGTAATGTCAGTAGATAATAAATAATAATTGTACAACAGAACCCAGGCCTTGATGGAGAAAGAAATTTTCTTCTACTAAATACAAAACTAATAAAAATAATAAAACAAATCATACAAATATGCAAAACAACTGGGTTGATTATTCTCCATTTGCCTCTCCCTATCCGTACCCTCCAATCCATTTTCCATCTTTGTGACCTGAGGGACTGACCATGGGTTCCTTTGCCCTTTGACTTTTGGTCGAGTTCAGCCAACAGGAGACACCAAAAAGAGACAGACAGGCAGAAGGAGAAAGATGTCAGTGCATCTCTCTTCTTGCTCCTTCCTGCTTGGCACTGCAGCTCTTTTGGCTGCTGTATTTTATGCCACATTAATCATTTCTTCCTCCTGCTTCTTTAGGCATAGTAGTAGTGACCATTTCCCACTGTTGCTAGTCATTGGGTATCTCAATATCCCTGCCTACACTTCTGTGAATACCTTTATCAAGTGCCATTTACAATCCCAGCCAGATGTGCTTTGTTTCTTGCTTAGCCAATGACAGCTACAATGCTGGGGTAAACACTCAATGACTAAGTATAATAGCCTCAGATGGCCTTCAAAAATAACTACAGTGGAACTGATCCAGTGGACTAAATGTGAGCACTAACGACACAAATGGGAGAAGATCTGGAGAGGGTAAGCTGACAAACCACTACATTCCCCTTCTTATTCTTAATGGCCTCCCTTATTTTTTATGTGGGGAGAATAAACTTAGAGCAAATGAAGCAGACATGATGATGTAAGAAGAGAGTAATTTAAGTTCAAGGCTTTATTTGATCTCAAATGCAAGGGAATTTATAACAGGTTGGAGTCTAGGGACATGATTTGTCCTCAGTTTCCCTTGCTGTGCATAGGTAATGAGGCTGAAATTGATAACACACTACCCAGAGAGTCACAGTCAAGTTCAGAAAAGAATTTGGAAAATTAATGACTGTGCTATTAAGACTGCCTTCTTCTCCAACCAGCCTCCCCTTCCCTGTGCTGGAAATGAGTTGTTTCAGCATCCCTTTTCCATTATTCTCTTGCACACCATGCACTGGCTAGTTTGGAAGTAAATATGTGAAATTCTGTTCCTATCTAATAGCTGACTGTGCTTTGAGACACTTTCAGAGATGGCTTAAGAGAGCAGTCTCATGGCCAAATTGCATTGACTCGTCTAATAATATGATGTGCGTTTGTCAAAAGTAAAATACAATATGTTAATTTAAAGACTGTTTGACTAGGTCTACTGAAGATGAGTCCACAAAAGTGATGCAGGAAATTCAGAGGTGTAGTTGAATATTCACAATTGAGTACTCTCATACCTCTTTATAACAAAACTGTAACCAGTTTATTGCAAAAATCTCAACTCTGTTGGGGATAAACTAAGAATGACTTTTTATTTTTTGAATTGCTTTCTTTAAATATACTGTACTCATCAGGAGTTCTACAGAGAAACAGAACCAACAGGAAATGAGGCTCATGCACAATGAGGAGGGCAAACTGCTTTACTTAACCTATCAATTAAAATAGATAGGATATTTTAATTATTTATATTATAGTATAGACGCAATTGTATTATTTATTTAAAAAAAATAAAACAGAGAGTATTTCAACCAGAAATACCCTCACCGATACACCCAGAATAATGTTTAACCAAACATCTGGGCACCCAGTGGTCCAGGCAAATTGACACGTAAAATCAGACATCACATGGTTTTTGAGTTTCCCTTTGCTATGACACTTGAATAACATCCCAAGCAAATCTCATGACTTTGCAAGCACTTTCAGTTTTGGAACTACATTCCATGCCACTTTAAAACTCCAATCTCGTACCAAATGTCATGCTTCCCCTCATCACTGGCTCAACATTTGGCCTTTGCTCTTTTACTCATCCTCCCAGCGTAGCCCCTTATGAGATGGAGACAGAGTCTGGGGATGTATCATCTCTTTAGCTCTCCTTTCCAGGCCTAACTCCACAAAGAATAAGGGAGGCAGAGATACACTTAGGTAACTGTTCACTCATTGGTCCAGAAGAGTTCTCCCTGGCCTCCCTCTGGTTCATGGCCTCCATGTGGATAGGGCATTGCTTTACCTGGGGATGTTCAGCTTTGACTTAATCCCCTGTCTCTGAAGTCTCCTGCAGAAAGAAGCCATCATATCACTCTTCCATCCCCAAAGGAATCTAAGCCCTTGTACAGCTGAAGGTAGAATATTATGTTACTTGACCAGCAGTAACATGGCCATCTTACAAGTCCTCCCTCCTTTGTAATATTGTATGTTAACCCTCTTGTGGAGTCACAGGAGCTGCTGAAGCACTCTTCTTCCTTTTCTAGTATAGCATAGCTACAAACTAGGAGTTCTAACGTCAACATCTAACATCTTGGCATTATGTTACTGCTGCTTCTCTCATCACCTTCTAGCATCTCCCAGGCCTAGGATTTCGACCTATGAACCATCTTGGAAAAAATGATATTCTTCACTGACTTTCAAAACTATATGCTGCTACAGTGAAAATATTTGCTAGCATTGGCTAATGCTAAAGCCTTCCCATTGGCTTGTTGCCTATGACCTGCTAGCTGGTGACAGAGATCTCTGAGGCATTCTGTTGCATCTTTTTGTACTGCCTGTGCTGAGCTTTGCACCTCCTGGGCTCTGTCTGCCTGTCAAAACACCCCATTACCTCGTACTAAACTTTCCCTCACCTGTCATAGCAAGTTTCTCCTGCCTATTACTAGAGTCTAGACTTTTTTCTCTCATCTTTACCCACTGCTCTCCACTTTTTAACCCCTATCCCCCTCCAGTACCTGTTCTACTTCTGTCTAATTCCTGACTCTCTCATTGCTATTTACTTCTTTCAACCTGGTCATGTTATGAGAGAGGATCACTTGCAGTTTTATTTAGTTTGTCTCAGGCTGCTCTGGCCAGTCAAGATTATTTTGGATCCTGAATTTGTCATAATAAACATTAGGTATTTATCTCAAATCTAAAGTAATGTCTACAATTTGTTAGTGGGTTTTGGAGTTATTCAGACCTCTGTTCGAATTCTGGTTCTGCTACTTGTGACATAGGGCAAATAATCTTTCTCATCTACAGATTCTTAATTTGTAAAATAAAGTTGATGTTAAAAAAAATAAAAAATAAAAATAAATAAATCTGTTAATGAAGTTGGGGTTCAGATCAAGCAAGGCACATTTCATCAAATCTAAAATACTATTGATTTCAACACATACATACTTCTGAGATATTAAAATATAAAAGCAACGTGTATCATAGAATTGATGCAGTAATATATGTGCAATCCCTTAGCCCAATACCTAGCCATGAGCAAGTGCTGAGAAAATAAGAATTCATTTCCAACTCCCTTGTGTGTACCTTATCGTGATCTTAACTGCCTTCTTCCTCTTCAAAAATCTCTCAAAGTTACAGGGGAAAAAAATGCCAGAAGGGAAAGTAAGGAATGAATAAAAGATCTGAGAATACTTTTGATCTTTCCTCTTGCTTAAACAGAGGCTTTTCTTCATTTAAAGTCTAAATAGTACTAATCCCAGATGTACAGTTTCCTGTAGAAAATGCTTGTTCCACTTTTGGAACTAGAAGACATTTCAAGAACCAAGAATCAAAGATAGTTTTTCACTTGAGAAAAACGGGATGTTGCTTAGCTTTCACTGTCGCATGCCCAAGATCATAGTGTGTCTCTTGCCACAGGTATGTTTGGCGTGATGTTTTATCTTTTTGATACAAAAATATTATTTTTTACTGTACGCATCTGTATGGCTGGCAGAAAGGTTTGGAAAGATAAACAGAACTAGATTAAAAAGACGCGTTTGGTCAAGCTAATTAATTCAAACTTTTCTCCTGGAAGTGATGGGAGAACACAGAAAGATGTTATGTAGTTATGAATGAGATAATCATACTTCCACTTCCAAAAAGTCATTCAGGGCCAATGTGATGAAAAACTGCATGAATGAAAAAGTAGAGCACTAAATCTACACTAGAGCCAAAATCCACAAACGATCTAAAATTCCAAGTGAAAATAAATATATGGTAGAAGAGCAATGGTCCAAATGCAGTTTAACACAGGGACGTCCAGCCATACATGTGGTCTCCATCAAGTTGAAAAAACAATGGCTTTAATATATACAGTCGGTGATTGCTTACATATTCAGGTTTCAGAGAGGAAATCCTAAAAGTAAAAAAATGCAGAAACTGTGTTAAGGCAGTTCAAGAGACTCTATGTAGCCTAAGATTTTGCAGTAACAGTGATTATAGTGCTTAGTTTACTTTGACCCAGAAATGCCATAGATACGTAGTAAAGATCTAGGGATCAAGATATTCCATGGAACACCTGGATATCAGCTCTGGGCACCAAAAATATCCTTTGTACTTAATAGGCATCTTAAGGTAAATCTTGAAAAGGATTTTAAGACTAATAATTTTCACCTTTATGTCTGAAAGAAAATACCTAAAAAGGTATTCTCTCTGAAGGCAGCGAAAACAATCTGAAGAAGAAGAAAGTCAGGGTACCTTGGTTCTTTCTTGAGACAATTATTCACATTATGTCACTGTAATGTCATCTCCAGGAGATTCCTAAAGCTTCCTTAGAAAGGAGCCTTCCTTTAAGAGTTTTTTTTTTTTTTTTTTTTTTTTTGAGACGGAGTCTCACTCTGTCGCCCAGGCTGGAGTGCAGTGGCCAGATCTCAGCTCACTGCAAGCTCCGCCTCCCGGGTTCACGCCATTCTCCGGCCTCAGCCTCCCGAGTAGCTGGGACTACAGGCGCCCGCCACCTCGCCCGGCTAGTTTTTTGTATTTCTTAATAGAGACGGGGTTTCACCCTGTTAGCCAGGATGGTCTCGATCTCCTGACCTCGTGATCCGCCCGTCTCGGCCTCCCAAAGTGCTGGGATTACAGGCTTGAGCCACCGCGCCCGGCCTATCCTTTAAGAGTTTTATGACACATCAAGAAAGAATGCCTATAGAAATATTGGCTAATTAATCATGGAGTCTTCGGAGACAAAATAAAATGGGAAGAACCTAACTGGAAAAATAAAAAGAAAGAAAGGAATGCTTGACTGAGCCACCACTGAGAAAGAGGAGGAACAAAACTTGAGTGAACCTCCATAGACTTTGGAGGCAGTATATACCACATTATGCTGTGCTGTCTGGACTCACTGGCCAGGTGACTTGAACAGCTGTTATCTTCGAGGCGGATCCAGAGAAGAGAGGTCTCGCTGCTATACTGTGCTGCAGCACAAGTAGCTATTCCATTTTATTCTTGTTATTGTGCTTGTCCTGTGATGCTGTGTCAAGGGGTGGTATGGAGTCTATAGCAGGTCTCAGGGAGCATATCATGATGGAAGTCACTAAGATTAGCATCAGTTTAATGAATGTTTAATGAGAGTCTAATACGGGCCAGGATTTTTCTAGGTGCTTGTGAACTGTCAGTGGGCACAAAAGAAATGACATTGAGGAGTTAACATTCTGGTGGGGGGAAAGACAATAAAATTTAAATGGTAAGTAAATTATATAGTGTATTAGAAAGTGAAAAGCACTGTACAAAAAAGTAAAATGAGTAGAGTAGATCAGGAGTTCTGGTGAGAGAGGAGGGGAAAGCTAGGCCTCCGAGAGAATGAGAGATTCAAGCAAAGGCTAGAAGAGGAGGGAGTTTCCACGTGGATACGGGGATGAGGGACATTTCAGACAGAATAACAGCAAGAGCAAAGGCTGGCATGGCATGAACAAAAGTATGGAGTCCTAGGTACAGAAAGACAAAAGAGTAAGAAGGAAAGTGGATGTCAGAGAAGTAATGGAGGGTCAGGTACATTGGGCCTTTACTTAGGTTATGAGAGAAAGAGGATGGAATGGTTTGGTACCAACTGTAAACAGATTCTGTGACATGAAATAGGAGAGGGCACCTAGAGTTGACCATGAAGGACAGTGGGGAAGAGAAATTTTATCAGTGGCTAGACCTTGTGTGATATATCTTGGAAGAGGAGTCTAAGGTCCACATCCAAGTTTATTCATAGGCTGTGGCTAATAGTTGCTGCTACACAAAAAGGGCAGAGAAGAATATTGAGGTATCCAAGGAATGTGCTGGAGTACTTTTGGATACTCCATGCCTGGTGGTAGAAGGCAAGAAAAATCTGTTTGTGAAATGCATTCAGGATCTCAAGGGTTAGATCCATCAAGTATAAAGGTTTGGGTTTCACACTGGGTGAGAATATCCACCAGCTGGGATGCAGGCTGAAGGTTTATCAGGTAACCTGGAATGTGAGACTGGATGATCAACAATGCTATGTCCTATGATACACTAAAAAAAAAAATCACAAAATTGAGATTAAAAATTTTTTGAAGCTGTCCTTTAAAGTTACTCAAACTTGGTCTGCTGCCAAATACTAGTTGTAGAACATCAGACAAGTTACTTAGCTCCCCTAAGCTACAGTTTATTTATAAATCAGGGCTAATTAAAGTGCCCACATGAAAACGCTTAGAGGACTAAATGAGATGATGCATGCATAGAACTTAGCAGAGTGTTATTTTATTATGAATAAATCAAAATCATTTACTCCAGTATATAGCATCATTATTTAATTGGCCTTAGATAGGAGCATAGGTAATTAATCTATAGGCAGGAAAGTAGAGTATTTGAGTGCAGATCCCATCAACTGGGAGTCTGTGGAAGTCCTTATTGCATCTGTTTACTCAGTAAATTAGAAAGAAGCATCATCAGCTGAGGGTGGGGATAGATTCTGAGAGTTTAAAGAGAGGCAAAGGTATGAAATACTCATCCAGAATTTAAGGAGAGAGAAGAGGCTTGGAATGTATAATATGATTACCTGGAGAAAACCCTGTCTTTTATACAAATAAGAAGTTGCACCTGGATAGCGTCTGAGTATTAGGAGAGATTAAATCCATAAGCCTTGTAATATTATGTTCATATCACACGGAATTCAGATGACCATGTGACAAGGCTGTCCACGAATGGTACATCTTATCTTCCAACCCTTAAAGTCAGGAATACTCTGCCCTGCTGTTCTCTGTCATCAGGAGGAACTGCTTAAGCAAGCCCTGATGTCATAATTAGAAGGCAAGTGCTTTTGGTCCACACCTCTAGGGTGCCTACTCCTCTTGTTCTACTACTCTCATCCCAACCCAGGTCGAGGACTTGCTGGAAATTTCTTAGACACAACCGTCTGAAGGCAAAAAAGAAATGGAATAGGTACTAGAAAGTGAGTCATGCATAACTAATATGGTCTTATGATCAGGAGCAGAAATGGTGAGTTTAATGTCAGTAGCTGTGACAGCAGTGTCTGCAACAGATTGATTTTTTCATATGACCTTGGCTGTGGACCTGGCAGCTGCCTAACTTTCCTTGCTCCTGCCTGTTTGGCAAACCTCATTCTATAGGTTCCTGTGATTGTATGAATTACTGTCTCTCCTGTTCATTGATTCATCTACTTGTTTTTTTCTTTTCTTTTCCTTTTTTTTTTTAGATGGAGTCTTGCTCTGTCACCCAGGCTGGAGTGCAATGGTGTGATCTCGTCTCACTGCAACCTACACTTTCTGGGTTCAAGTGACTCTCCTGCCTCAGCCTCCCGAGTAGCTGGGATTACAGGCGTGTGCCACCACACCCAGCTAATTTTTTTTAGTAGAGATGGAGTTTCACCATGTTGGCCAGGCTGATCTCGATCTCTTGACCTCGTGATCTGCCTGCCTCGACCTCCCAAAGTGCTGGGATTACAGGTGTGAGCCACTCTGCCCGGCCAGATTCATCTACTTTTTAAGGGAGCCAGGATTGGTTTCAGTTTCTTGGAACTAAAAAGCCTGACTGACAGTGGTGACTATGACTAGTGTGAGAAATAAAAGATAACTGACTCTAAAAGCAATGCCATCAATCAGGAGGATATATCTCAATGAAAATGGTAGTTAGTGTAAATGTATAATTAAATACATGAGTTTCAGAAATTAGCTGGAGTTCATGTTATATTCCTAGAGATTGGGCTTGTATGAAGAACAATCAGAGAATCCTTCAGGACAAATGCAGAGTTCGAGAAATTCTTTTGGACAATAGTGGATGAGCCAATAAAATTGGAATATGAATGCTCATAGCAGCTTTATTCGACATCACCCCAAACTGGAAATAACCACACACTCATCAAGAGACAAATGGAAAAACAAATGTGATGTGATGATATAATGGAATATTATTCAGTAATAAAAAAGAATGAACTATTGAATAGGAACAACATGTATGAATCTCACAAAACTTTATATCAAGTGAAAAAATCAGGCAAAAAAGAGTATGTACTGTACTATTCCTTTTATATGAAGTTCTAGAATTGGAAAAACTAATCTACAGTGATGGCAATCAGATCAATGGTAGCCTAGGGCAAGGAGTAAGAGAGACTGCAAAAGTGCACGAAGCAATTTACTGACTGATGGAAATGTTGTATAATTGGAGTGGGGGTGGTAGCTACAAGGGTACATACATAATCAAATCTTACCAAATGCATCACACTTAAAACATGTGCATTTCATTTATTTAAATTATACCTCAACAGAGTTGATTTAGAAATTACATGCTGGTGGGACATAGATTTGTGGTAAACATAAGCTCTAACTTAACTAGCAGGGTAGTTCGGTATAGACCTTGGAGACACATAGCTGAGTCTGAATCCAAGACACTACATCCAGTTAGTAGCTATGTAACCTTGGCAAAATTAAGGCAGATATAGAAAACTGGTATCCTCATGTCTTTTACAATGTGTTTAAAGGAGATAACACATGAAACTTCCCAGCATGTAGCAGAAACTCAACAAATAATAGTTTCAATAAATAACTGAATGGATTAATGGTGCCCTAATTAATGCTACATATAAGCTTCCTTCTGAGCAAAGCAGATATTAGCAATTCCTTGCATGCAGATTGCTATGTGGTAAGAAATTGTCACTGCACTAAAAGGTCACTATCTATAAAACACAAATAAAAAAGGTCTAAGGCTTATGACATGGTCTGGCATGAGTCTAAGTATTCATATCCTGACATATATTATCGAGCATCACAGCTCTGATGAAGGAGTCTGAAGCAGTACAGCATTAGAACATGTTCTTTGGAGTCAAGACAGTCCTACTCTGCTGCCATTTAGTCATTAAGAAATTTAGACATACATGTCTTTTCCTTAAACCTCAGTTTTTCATCTGTAAATGGGAGTATACACAATAATCACCTCAAAGAGTTTTGGTAAGAATTAAATGAGATAATGCAAGCTAAGCATTTAGCACAGTGTTATATTTTAATTAACAAATCAATATATTTTCTAATTTCTTTAATTGATTTTGATTTATTAATAATAAAATAACACTCTGCCAAGTTCTATGCATGCATCATCTTATTTGATTCTCTACTCATTGTGGTCCACTTTCTATTTGTGATACCTTTCCACTAAGCAACATATAAAATAAGTCCAATGTACTATTTGAATGACTGGAGGAGCAAGAAATTATATTGTAGGAAATTAAGTTTTTGCATGGCTCCAGTTATAACAATAAGCTTACTTTGTTAAAGCATATTTTAGACTCCTCATACCTATAACTAAGAAAGAAATGGGAATATTCTGAAGAGGAAGATTAGCATAGCTTCTCTTGACAACTACTTTAGTCATCATTCCAGAATCTTCAAGGAGTTAAGCACATACCCAAAACCTCCACGGGTACCTCTCTAGAACTGGCTGGTGTAGCTAGAACAGTTAGCTAGAAGTATGTGCCACATAAATCAAGAATTCTTTGAGGGCTCATTAATCTCTTTATTCCTATTACTTGCCACATGGTACGCACTCAACAGTTGTTAGCTGGAGTCGGGGTTGGAGGGAAAATAAAAGCAACCAATATCAGTAATAGCTTATGTAAGAGAACCTGTGCCTGTCTCTCAAGGCTCCAAGAAGATAAAATTGTAAGAATGATTAGAAACCATTTATGAGAAGTGGTGAAAAGGACAGGAAATATTGAAGGAGGCACACCTACAGAGCATGGAACATTAGCAACGTAAGCTACTTAATTGATACAGGAAGAAGTTACAAGCAGTGGAAAAATATACCATGTAATTGTGAAAATAAGAGGTTTCCCTTAGGATTTACTTAAAATTAGTCTAAGTAATTGAGCCATACAAAAGATAAAGAAGTCACAGTTTAGCACTAGGAAGCTACACTATTAATTGGCAAAATAAAATATAAAGAAGATAAACAAGCCTGAGATCAAACCTTATGGTTCTTTCTGCAATTCTGAAGTCTTAATTTCAGGATATAAAAGTATTCAAAGAGTATTTTGTAATTACAAACCAATAAGAAGATCCATCCAGGAGGAATAATTATATAATTTCTGCCCGGCTTCATTGTATGAGGCTTAGAGAACAGCAATAAATAGAATCCTCTATCATTATGACTGCTGCAGCCAATGACTCACCATTACGACTGGGACTACATCCTAGAAGAGTTTTTTTTTCCCTCTGTGTATGATATGAGAAATTAAACAGACTATGTTTTCCAGTAACTTTAAAAAAATTTAGAAAGAAACCCAAATTTGATTTTGTTTCTCAGGTTCTTGCCAGTAATAAGGTTAGCAATAAAGTTGAGCTATTATTAAAAATACAATAAATTTCTGTTTTGAAAACGTTTTTCATTTGCCTTAAATTGCTGTTCTTAATTGATGAGAAACTAATTTATATCTCCAGTGACCCATGGCTCATAAATATTTACAACATCAAAATATCATCCATGTAAATAATTGGGGTTCAGTTTCTGAATTATTAATATTAACACTATAAATTACATTAAGAAATTGGCTTTAATCTTGCTAGTGAGTTTTAATTAATGAATATTATAACTACCTCATTAAAAATTCACATATGATTTGTAAGAAATAATGGCACTTGAAGACTACAAATATAATAAAGAAACAGCATGACTATAAACAAGTTACTCTAAAAACAATGATAAAATCTTAATCTTTTAACTCTCCATATACCTCAGCCTGATTCAAGAATTTGAAAATTTTTGCCATATAAGTTGTGCTTATTTAGTCAGTTCCATTACTATTTACAGGGGAAATGTAGTATTTCCTTTCAGTACAAGCGTTGGCAATCTTTCACCAAGTGGACTCAGCCTTGGATGTTTTGCCTGGGGAAGACGAATGGTAAAGCACTAAAGGGCAGCAGAAGTAATCAGTCCATGATAAGCCAGGCTGTAATGCAGAATTTTGCTCATGTTGACCCCAATAACCTACATTCAGTTTGTTTAACTTACATGCTAGGGATTCAAAGACAAATGAAACCTGTTCCTGAGCTAGTAGACCATGCAATCTCTGAAGTTCCATACATAATGATATCAGATCCATATTCTGTGTTCCATGGGTGACTGGCCACCCACGTCCACTGAAGCCACATCCCGATCACCTGGTCTAGGTCACTAGTTTCCTTACCTGCAACTTATTACTGGCAAGCATATTTCTGAACCAAGTCAGCTGCTTACAAAATGAATGAAGGTCATTATAATATGTGATACACATTTCATGGTATCTCTTATTATCCCACCCACATAATTTTTTTTTTTAAATAGGAAGTAATTACAGAATGTTTGGTATACCTAGCATGACCAAGTCTTCTACTTTCTTGCTGCTTCCTCTACCTTCCTTTTCAAGATTATCATATTACCTCTCATCTTTGGTCATTGTGCTCTATCTGGGATGAAATGCTGGACTGTGGAGTTAGGCTGTATCCCTGCTACAGATTCTGTTTTTGCTCCAGGCTAGATAGCCTCCTGTTCCTGAACGTTCAGGAACACTGAATCAGAAGTTTTCCAGTAGATCTTCTGAAGCTAGCTCATAATTGAGTATCACTCCTGAAGGGTAAATTCCAAGTTTCCCTGAAGGAAACTGGATTGGAAAAAGAAAAAAAAAGGCGACCCTGAGAGAAAATATCCAGGCCCGAGAGTGCCTAGCAGTGGCAGGCCATGGTGAGGAGCAGCAGAGTTTCTGAGGGAAAAGAGACTGTGCCTGACAGTTTGGAAGCCACACTTCCATTGCCACTCCATGAGTGTCCTGGGAGATCATAGTGTACAAACTCCTGATTCCTGGCACATCGCTTCAGTGCTCTTCTCCACCTTCCCTTTTTGTCCCTATAGTCACTGTGAGTGTCTAGAAAGTCCTTGGCAAGGGGAGGGGCAGGACTGCATAAATGACAACGTTGGAGAACAACTGAGCAGTCAGTCTACCTGAATGCAGAAAAATACCAGGGGAGGCAACAGGGCATGAGCTCAAGGAAATAGAATTTAAAGTCTGGCTAGAAAGAACCATTCACTAGTTGTATAACTTTTAGCGAATGGTCCTTTCTAGCACAGAGAGAATCTATTTTAGACATAAAAGGGAAATGAATGATAATGCCAGCCGGATGTGGTGGTTCACGCCTGTAATCCCAGCACTTTGGGAGGCTGAGGCGGGCGGATCACGAGGTCAGGAGATCAAGACCATTCTGGCTAACAAGTTGAAACCCCGTCTCTACTAAAAATACAAAAAATTAGCCGGGCATGGTGGTGGACGCCTGTAGTCCCAGCTACTCGGGAAGCTGAGGCAGGAGAATGGTGTGAATCTGCGAGGCAGAGTTTGCAGTGAGCCGAGATCAAGTCACGGCACTCCAGCCTGGGCGATACAGCAAGACTCCGTCTCAAATAAATAAATAAATAAATACATAAATACATAAATAAGATAATGCCATCTTTCACAACATTGTTGGCATGATCAAATGGAATATCTATGAAAGTGTGTTGTAAGCTATAGCAAACTGTGAACGGGTTTAATATATATTACTCTATTGTGAGAGTGAATAAGATAATGCAAAGTTCTTAACAATAAGACAGCACTTGCTGCATACTACCTACTGTCATTGCTGTTACTTTGTAATTATTATTGTTAGAAGTAAACCATGGGTGACGGCTAATGATGAATGATGGATTGGGAAAAGCTAGATTCAAAACATTATAAACAGAATGACCTTAACACATTAAAAAATACATAAGCTTAAAGAGAAAATCAGAAGAGATATATATATATATATATGTTATCAGTAGTTATCTCTGGGTGAAGAGATTTCAAGTTTAAAAGGGAGATTTATTACAAAGTTTGTTCAGCCTCTTTCTTTGAGGAAGTTTGTCCCCATTCCCTAGTCTACTTGAGTAGAGCAGAAGCAACTATGTCTTGTCATTTTACTGTTCCACTCCAGCCTATGCTATATATGATTGTGCCGGGGTGGGCTGTTGACCTAAGTTGGGTCCATGAATTTCTTTCTAAATAATCTAAGTATGGAATGGAGAGGGAGTATAATACTTAAATTTTTCTCTGCATAGATGAGCCATAAATTCTAAAACTTAGGCGTGGCCATGCTTTCTGTCACATGGGTTAGAAAAGGTTGAACTACCAAAAGACTTAAGAACACAGGAAAAGTGCAGAGAGGAGCAGAAAGAGGCCACAAGTGAATCCTAACAGTCCTTGAGGCTTTGGAAACACATGTATTCCTATTGTAGTTTCTCTAAGATGAATTAAACTTAAAATAAATGGCACTGTTTGCTTATCTAGCTTGACTGTGCTTTATGATGTTTTGTCAAATACAAAGGATTTTTTTCTTTATGTTTCCCATGATGGTTATGCACTTCTCTTACAAACAGAAAAAATAATTTAAAAAGTAGCTGTGCACATAAGTGAATAGAAAGCTAAGATACAGAACTCTAACCCCAGTTATTTTGCAATCACTCAGAAGAGCAGATTTTTATATTAGGTTTAAGAAATGATTTCTACCCCCAGGAGTCACTAGGAAAGGGAACGGGGCCTTGCAGAATATTAGCCACTTGGTTTGATCTTAAGTCTCCAGATTCAAATTAACATTAGTAACATTAAGAGTGAATTAACAAAAAGCCCCAGCCTACTTGATCTCCACTCACATTCTTCTTGCAACTCAGTACTTACTTGTAGCAGTCATGGACTTGGTCCAAAAAAGCTCTTTGCAAAGAAAGTATTAAAAGCAGTGTGATTTCCTTGGCCTGCTCTCTTTATTCTGTTCAAGCACATTAATTTGCCAACTCAACAGAAACTGGTTCTTTTCTATTCCAGAGAAACAGCAGTAAATTTTGAACAGAAATATACAGCAGTAGGGTCTTCTTTTTTTTCTCTTTCTCTCTCAAATTAAATGCTAGTGCATTTTAAAGACTTTCGGGTTAAATCCCAGATTATTAGGGATTCTAAATTTTGTCTATGCATTTTTTGTTTGCCTTACCCTTAAGTCTTAAATAAGTTCATTTCTTTATTTTCATCTTTGAGGAGAAATGAATTTGCACAGAATAGAGTTCCAAGATGTAGATAGGGGATTTTGAAGAAACCACTGCTCTTTGAGATGTATATTCTTTCTCATCAGCACATAGGAAAAGAGCAAAGATGGTTTTTCACTGTAGTTTAAGTTGCATATCTGTAAAGTATTTCAGCACAGGTTTAACTGTGATAAACAACATTCCTGAATATACCATTTTAAATATATATAAATATGACGTGTGTCTCTGGCTGATTTTTTTGCTCCCTCTAATAATAGGAAAGACTGCTGCAAGCTATGAGAGATTAACATCTATAAGTTATTTTTCCTTTTGGTTTAGTGGAGTGAGTTGATTTATCTCTGTTAAGCCAAGAATATGGCTCTGAGCTGAGCATACAATTAGACACGATCCCTTTTCAAGTGCAGAAAACGTGGAGAAAAAAATAAAATGTATGCTTTGTAAACATATTTCTTATTCTAAATGAAGAAATCTAATTTAGGCCTTAAGTGGGAGATTCACAAATATCTATACCTTCCAGCTCCATAGAAATTAAATTACCAGGAGTGATATTCCTATTTGGTAATTTCAAGAGGGACTGCAGCAACATAAACAGATCCAGACTTCAATCTTTGAAATTTGATTTAGTAAAATAAATTATTTGCCTGATTTCAAATTGGTATGGTTTGCATTCCAATTTTGTTATTTTCTTTATCCTGAGCTCTTGTTTATGTTTCTTTTTTGTTATTTTTACTTTTCTTTTTTGTGACAAACTTTCTCACTAAACAAGATAGCATGTTCTTCATCTAGAAAATAAGTTGGGGAAGGGGAGACCAAACTGCCTTCAGAATCTTCACACTGGGACAACTTACGTTTTCTCTACAGAGATGTGCTGGCCTAAAGGCCATAGTCCTCACTGTTTGAAGTTTTGACAGCAAAACAAGATGGAGCCTGAACCCTTCTGTGCCTAGGCAGCATCTGTTTGGGAGAGTATTGATGCTTGACTCTCAACTCGATGGACTGCTGATGCAGAAAAAGGCCCAGGGCATCATCCTATCATTTTAAAGATGAAGCAAGTAAGGTTCAGAAAAGAAAAGTGACTCGTCCAGGGTTTTCTAGTTTGGGGCACAGGTGGGCCTAAACCCAGGGCTGCCAGTTCCGCTTCCAGAACTCCTTCCTATGCTATTTGCCCTCGGCAGGCTATAAGCAATTTTTACATCTAAAGCTGTATTTTTCTAGTTTTAAGTTAATTCCTCAAAAAGCAACACATTCTCTGAGGTTTATAGTTTTGTGTCATTGTCATGCAATCAATATCACTCTTAGAAATAAATTCAACAAAATGTTTATCAAATAGTTTCGCTGCTTCTTGCAGGGTCTCAAATACATTGGACATACTAGTTTTGTAAATCATATTAGCCAGTCAACTGCCACTAACAAGACAGGTGAAGAAGGAGATCAGGTGTACGAGGTAATGAAGTTACCAAGAACCCAGCAGTGCCAGGAAACTTACGAGCTAGGTAATATATTTTCCATTTTACAGAAAGGAAAATTGAGGGTAGAAAAGCTAAGTAATTGTCCCAAGGACCTACTTGTATGGCAGAGCTAAGATCTCAATCTGAATTTTGATTCCAAAGTTCATCTTTCTTAAACTAAGTATTTGTAAACCAAATAGCAAAACGGGATGGTGCTCTTTAGAAAGCTCTCAAATATTATTCATAAACACTGCTTTTTAAGTCCCTGTATTCCTCTGGCCCTTTGGCTGTTCCCCATGAAAGAAGGTCAAGTACTTAACGACTCCTTTTAGTCATGTTGTTAATAAATAAAGCAATGTTATTTAAACCTTTGGGTGCTATTGTCAGTCAAAGATACCACTGGTTTTTCTCTCCCACATAGGGAAATGTACACAAGGTCATGGAAGCCCTGGAAAATTATAAATTTTTCAGGGTAATCCTATTCATCTGGTGCCAGAGTGAATTTGGATTGGCTCTGGGAGGTCACCTGGGTCACATCTGAGTTCCCTTGTCATTCTCATTTTGCTCAACGAAAGAGTCTAAGCATTAAACTCCAAATGACCAACTTTGTACCATTGATTATTAATTTTAGGAAACTCATGTTTAGATAACTTTTTACATGATATGCAACAAATGATTAACAAAAGTTCCTGGAAAGACAGCTGCAAACCAAAGTTTGGTTTAATTTTTAAAACTCATTACTAATCATCACTCTTTTAAAATAACTAATGGTAATGACTCACAATTATGTAGAGTTTAACAGTAGACCAAATATTTTCATATATATAATCTCATTTAATTCTCACAAGCAATCTTTCAGTAAAATTCAAACATAAGTGAGTATTAATCTCTGTTATGAATTGGGGAAGGCCCTAGAGATACAAAAATAAATAAGAAATTGCCCTTGTCCTCAAGGAACTCACCATAGATACAAAAATAAATAAGAATGACCCTGTTCTCAAGGAACTCACCATTTTTATTATTTTCATATTCTGTAAGATTAGGCAAATAAAGCTTAGAAATTAGAATATACTTGATCATTAAGTCCAGTTACATGGGGTATGAAATTGGAGTTGTTTTATAACAAAACTTATTTTACTTCATTAACCACCTGCTCAGCATGGGAGTAGAAATGTAAAGGAGTCATAAATATTTGTTAAATTATCTCCCTTAGTTCATTCATTTTTTTAGTTCATGATTTTTATAAATTGGGGAATTTTAAGGTGATGGACACCCTTGTAATCTCTCTTGCTGTCAATACAATGCTCTCTGTTTCTATTGTTTAAAGGAAAAGTTTTCATTATGTTTTGTTAAACAGAAACAGCATCCAAGTTATCTTGTTAGCATAACATATTCAACTAAGCGATTCATAGAGTATCATAGCTAAGTATGCTATTAGCTCGTTTTGTGGGTCTCACAGTTGAGAGGATGAAGGCTTGGGTACAGTCATATGAGCAAAAGGCAGGTTACTAAAAGGTTAGACACAAAGAAATTGTGAAGAAACCCTCAGGGAATTTGGCTTCAGGATGAGAGCTGAATAACATCTTGATAGCAATCTTCATGTGCATAAGGAGTTATTATACAAGCTGTTTTCTACATCTAAAAACAGAAGAAAATGAGTTAGTTCAAACTACAGCCCTAGAGATTTAGGTTAGCTATGAAAAACGACTTGCTGACAGGCGAGATTGTCAGTTACTAGAACTAGATATCAAGAGAAGTTGTTGAATCTTCCTTAAAAAAAAAAAAAAAAAAAAAAAAGATTTCAAATCTCTTGTTATGGTTCAAATGTGACATGGCCTTAGACAGAAGGGTGGACTAGATGGCTTCCCAAGTTACTTTCCAGCTCAATGACTCTACCCCTATAATGATTTCAGCCTCTAAAAGCATTTTTCCATAGTGAACTTAAAGTCCCACTTTTACTTTGCTAATAGTTCCATATAAGCATTCCATATAGGTAATAACTTTAATTTATGTTTTTTTTCCTCCAAAGGTCAGCTACAATTTAAAGAATTTAAAGATACCTTGACCAATGTTTCTAAATGTTAAAAGGTCAAATGTAGGAAATTGCTAACATTTTGAAAATTGTTGTCCCTTTCACTCATTAAGCTTCATAAGAATCCCAAACCACGGAGAACCCAGTGGACATGATTATTTTAAAGCTCTGAGATGAAAACCTTTCCCTGAAGTATCTGCCACAAGTTTCAGGCTTTTTATCACCAAAAATAATTTGAAATTGGTCTTCAGCAGCCTCTCCAAAGTAAGTGAAGCACACTAGAGGAACAGGAAGGAACGGGAAATGGTGAACCTACAAAATCATTCCATCATTGATTTGACAACCAAGAAATAGCCTAGGATGGTTCAGGAATCTGGTTTAGTAAAATACAAAGTTGAGATTAGAATTCAAGTCTTTTGGCTCCCTGAACAGTGACTGTTTCATAAAACATATTTTTCATTTTCAAAGACTCAAACCAAAGGCAGTTTAAAAAATTAGTTTCAAAATATATCCAGATGTTTAAAGGACTAGACAAACAACATGAAATTCCTTTCTTGTGGAAACGTCTTACTGTGTTTCCATATATGATCATGAAGTCAGGTACCTTCCCATACTGACAGACATATTCCAGCTCTGTGTACAAATAAAATACATATCTTTTTAATGGATTTGTTATGTGTCAACTTAGCAATTCCTCATAACTGTTAAAAGTAGGTTTTAATGGCAGAAAAACTTGGGTTAATCTTGATTTACCAAGTCTTTATATTTGTATGACTTTGGGCAAGTACCTTCAACTTTTGGTTCTTCCTCTGCAAAATATAGATTGACTGAGGTATCATTAAATGTTAGGTGCTTAACACAGGCCTGGCAAGCACCAAGTGCTCAGTTAACTGTTGCTGCTCCTGTTATTATTATCATTATTAATTACCATATGTCTCAAGACTCAGAAAATTACCCTAAGACTTGATAAGAGATACAGCCTTTGTATTTGGCATAAAGGATAAAGGGGCTCCTTTTTAGGACAATAAAAGTTTCCCCTGAAGCCACAAAAGCCATGTCTCCATCATCAAAAGAAAATTCACTTTAATGGACATTTCCCATATTTCTTGAGAACCTCATGGGTGACTGAGACTCTTCTAGGGGTGATGGGTATAGATATGAAGGAAACAGTCATGCTCTTCAGAGGTTTCATGGCCAAGAGGTGAAAGAATCATATAAATAGATAAGCACAGCATGATATGGACAAGCAAACAGTAAGGACAGTACAGTGAGAAGAGCTAGGAGGATGCAGAAGGGCAGTGGGCAGAATTGGGAAGGGCTTATCAGAGATTGTGATCAGTTCAGTTGAGTCTGAATTCTAAGCAAAAAGACAACAAGGGATTATGATTACCAAATGGTTTTTTTAAACTAAAGTTTTATAGGCAAAAAGAAGTCACTGATCAAATTATTTACTTATCTGCCTGATCTTCAGTTGGGCAGAAAGGATCACAAAAGAGTCTTCAATAGATACAAAGAGAGAGAGAGAAAGAGGGAACAATTTTGGACACAAGGCCCTAGACACATACATATTAGTAAGTACTTACCAAGTAAGCCTTTTTTAGTACATCAGGGATAGTTATCAATGTAAGAAGTTCATTTTATTATCATTTTATTTTTCCTAAAAAGACTTCTGATATGGTTTGACTGTGTCCCCACCCAAATCACATCTTGAATTGTAGCTCCCATAATTCCCAAGTGTTGTGGGAGGGATCTGGTGGGAGATAATTGAAATCATGAGGGGTGTTTACCCCCATACTATTCTCAAGGTAGTGAATAAGTCTCACAAGATCTGATGGTTTTATAAGGGTTTTGCCTTTTGCTTGGTTCTCATTCCCACTTGTCTGCTGCTATGTGAAACGTCCCTTTTGCCTTCTGCCATGATTGTGAGGTCTCCCCAGCCACATGGAACTATGAGTCCACCCAACCTCTTTTTCTTTATAAATTACCCAGTCTCGGGTATGTCTTTATCAGCAGCGCAAAAATGAACTAATACTCCTTAAAGACAATTATCTAGGTAATGCTCTCGATTCTCCCCTTCCACTTGAACGTAGATTCTTCTTCTTAACTTGACAAAAAGGCAGGCACATAAGTAGGGTCATTATTGATAACCCCAGGTAGTCTACTGACTCGATAGTAATCTGATTATGCGGCTCACATTTACTTTGATGTGAATTAAGATTTTAATTTCTGCTAATTTTTAAATATATGTTGTAAAATGAATTTTACTAATAATAGGAGCAACAGATCAGTCTTTTAAATGTTATGAGACTTGTGAATGTATAGGAGAAATAACCTAAACTCTCTAATAAATCATTCATATAAATAACCTCAAAGAAGATGGTTAGGTGTTTAAAGTATTAGATGCTCATGAGGATGTAGCTCACAAAATTTATCAATGCATAAAATACGTTCTTTGCTGAATTGGCCTCTTTCTCCATTAGGCACTGGAGTCCCAGATACAAGTTTTAGGAGCTCCCTAGACAATACATATCATTTTTCATAATGTATACTACACTAACATGTAAGCAAAAATCACAGCAGCAACAAAATCAAAGGATTATATGGTAAGGTAAGTTCCAAACTTTTCTGAGATTATTTGAAGACACATAACGAATATAACTATATGTCAACTCTTTGCTTCCAAATGACTAAAATGAAAAACAATTTACCAAATGAAAACTCTGAAGTATTGCTATTTTGTTATAATAACAATACACTAAAAACAACCATTCACAACTAATAACGATAATATTTATCTAGCACTCAGTGCTTTGCCAAGTGTGCTTCTACACCTCATTATATTTGAGCCATGTGGTATCCATGTGAAGTGTTATTGTGGCACCTGAAGAAAGCTAACTTCATAGAGTAAGTGCACTTTTAGCTAACATGTTAAGGAATATGTTCTCTCAAAGAGGGTACTAAGTTAATCCTGAATCTTCTTCTATCCAGAACCACCTGTTACTAAGTGCTGTTAGTTCTAACCCATAGCATTTGGTAAACTTTTCCTTTGCTTTTCATTTCTTCCTTACTAAAAGGAAAGACCTATAAAGGCAGAGAGTTTGTCTATGATTGCCATATTCTCATTTCTGGAATAGTGGCTGGCAGATAATAGATGCTCAATAAATACTTTTAAACAAATAAATTCCTATTATTCTGTTCCTTCAAACCTCCCTACCCTGGATTTCTATGGAGCCTCCTAATTAGCGCCATGAGCCAGATTTTCTTTTCTCTCATGTACCTTACACTTGACTGCTTGATGGATTTTACTAAAGGACAGATTTGTTTTACTCCCTAGCTTCAGCATTTAAATGTTTCATTATTATTACAAATTTCTCACCCTGGCATTTAGGGTCAGCCACTAATAGCCTGACCTACCTTTCACCAGATCCCTGCCTTTAGTTTCCAAACATCCTTTGTGTCATTCCAATCATCCCTCAGATCATCTTGCCTATTTGACTCTGTTCATGCAGGTCCTTTGATACCGAAAGGCCACATCCATCATCTTTACCTATTGAAATATTATCGGTTTTTGAATATTGCTCTGAAATGTCCCTTCATTCAAGACCCACTGTCGGGAGCCAACACTTTGTCTTATGCACCTGTGTTATTCTGCCTTGTGATTTAAGGTACATGTGAATGCTTGTTTTGTCCTCAGTTCTCTAAGCTCATGAAGCCTGAAAACTATGTCTTATGTATCTTTTACCTTAAAGAATTTACCACATGTAATAAATGGTCAACACATCTCTGCTAAGTTGAAGTGATTTCAAAATATAGGGCACAGGATTGGAAAACTTGGTGATAATTATAATATCTGCCTTACAGTTTTGTCTAACAAACATAACTGGGAAAATGAAAGTGATGATAATGTTTTGCAAACTTTAAAGTGCTATACAGATTCAGGTATTTTTCAACTGTATTTCATGGAATTTGTCGGATAAATAAGAAATGAAAGCTACTCGGTTATTTGGAGTCCTTCCTGTCATCGCTCGTGGTAAATAAGGGGAGGGGAAAAGGAGAACATTCTTTTGCTCCCGGCAGCCAAATTGCCCAGCAGATGAAAAATTAGCATCTGAACATATTTTATCATTAATGCTCAGCTGGATCCCTAAATTGCTATGTGGTAGCATTTAGAAATGGTTCTTTGTGATATTATTTGGAGGATTAGAGTTTATCATGTATTTAATGCATTAAGCTGATAAAAAAAAAAAAGACTTAAACAAACACGTATCTCCAAACAAGGAAACAAAAACATCTTTACTGGAAAATACTGTAATTCTACTCTGTGTTCCTATCATTGTCTTTGGGGGCCCCTCATTTAGAACTCAGCACAAAAGGCAGCCTATGAAGAGAGAAGGGGAGGAAATGGTATTGGGAACTGGCCTGAGTGGTGAGAGCAGTCTTGTCTCCAAAGGAAACTGTTTCCCATGCCACATTCTGCTTCAGATATTCCTGATTTTAAAGACAAGCTGGATACAGGTTATGGTATCTGAGAACTTTGGACAAATGTGGCTCATTGTGATATAATCTGATTTCAGAAGGGCTTACGCAATTCGCATTCCTTGTCTGAGGCTTTCCCACATTTCTGGATAGCTGATGATATTTTTTTCTCTTTTTAAAATTCAGTAAAAGAGAAAACATCTGCCCATTATCTGAAAGGCTATAACAGCCACCTCTTTGGAGTGAGAGTGGGGCTATGAATCACTGTTTTTGTTTCTTCATTTCATTTATGTGCAGGTTTACTAGACACCCTGGACTGGTTTGAAACCTCCCAATGACGTCAATGGGGCAGAGAAATTGGAGCAGCGGAGACAGCTGCAATGCACCAACTCTACTGAGGTTTTATTCTTTTCTCCCAGGGTGACATCTGAGAGAGATATTATCAATCAAGCCCTCCTGGCTCAGCACCAAATCAAAGGTACTTTATCATTCAAAGCAGTAAAAGCTGCAATTAGATGATCTCTTCAGCTTTTCCCTAGCAATATTTTGTTCATGATAATTAATAATGCAATTAAAACTGAATTAAACAAGAGAATGCTTACTAAAACATTTAACTTAAATAGGGGAGCAATTTCCTTTAATGTCTCATTTATAAAATTATTAAAGATCACTCTCTATATATGCTTTGTATAAAAATTCTAAACAAATTACTATATTTCCCCAAAACAATAATAATGTCAAATGATAAACTCTACCATGTTTCCAAGAAATGTGCAAATGTTCAGGAAAAGAATAGGTACACATATAACGAAGCTTTACCGTCATTTAGGAAGCAAACAACAGCCACACCGAAAAACCCTGTCACAACTGACAGGAAGGAAGCTAGTGCTCTGTGAACTAACATTTATTTCAAAAACATTCAAAATAAAACCAAAAAGAAAGAAGCAGAGCCAACTGCTTTTTTGCTTGCTAGGCATAGCATATTATTTATTGACTTTTCAAGTCCTTTTTTGAGGAATGGTCGTACTTGCCTGAGTAAATAATAATATGTTCAAATCTTTAAAAAAAAAATAGCACTTATTCCAATTATTTAGTTTTAAAGTAAAGGTCTTTGCTCTTTTTTTTTCCTGCTATTTTTTTTTAAAAGAAGGAAACTTTAAACTACTAAGGCTATCCAAGGTCAATCATAGCAAATAAAACTAATACATGCACTTAAGATAGATTTTTGTTTGTTTTTAAAGTTACCCAGGAAAGCTAGGCATAGAACACTCTAACCAGAGTGAAAAGTAGGGAATCAACTGCAATCTCATCTTCCCTTTCGTTCTGGAGTATTTGTTGGCAAACAATGCTAGTGGTAAAATAACTACAAAGTGGAGTAGAGAGAAGATTGGGAGTAAAAATAAGGGTGAAAACATCAATGTCAATCTCAAGGTTATGTAGCCACACTCAATAGAATCTAAAGCCATTCAATGTAGAAAGTCAAACTGGCCAAGGGAAAGAAACACAGAAAGAATATTCTTCAGTAATTGCCTATTGTCCAAGAAACAGCATCATCAGCTCATTATGTTATCCCATTAGCTAATAGTATATATGATATGTATTCCTCTAAATTAATAAAAAGATTCCAGAAATATGAAAGATCATTGTGGAGAAGACTTGCTTTTTCAGTGAGGAGCGAACAAGAGAACTTGTGTTTAAATGTCAGCACTAAGAGTTTAGGTTAGCTAGAATAACAAACTTCTTGCCAATTAGGTAATGTTTACCCAACGGTAGGTATCTAAAGTGTTCTTTAGTACCTGGATTTAAACAATAAGTTTTGTTTTCACCCTCTTCCATTCATTTAGCTGCGAAACAGACGATAAATTACAGTTCAAGCTACCAAATATCTTGTACATTATTTACAAGCCTGAACTTCCTCCTAACCGAGCAAGCCCTAAACTTTCTTCCACGACCAGATTCATCATTCCTTTCACTCAGCACAATGGTATTGATATGGGCATTGAGGCCTGTTACATGCAGATTTGTACCCAACTTCATCTCTTAGTAGAGATATGTCCTTGAATGATTCTGCATATACACAGTAATAATGAAATGACACATGCATAAAACACCTCAGAGGCACTCTATATGGGACAGCTATTAGTCTCAGATATTTATTTTAAAATATGTATTATTGTGTTTCAGTGCCAGGCACAGTGCTAGATAGTGGACACACACACACACACACACATATACATGCACTCTCTCTCTCTCTTTTTCTATCAATCCACAGAGTAAATCAAGCTATCAACTTGAGAATCATTCTCAAGAATCATTCTTGCCACATCTGATCACCACTACCACTACCAATAAAAGCAAATAAGACCCCTTCACAAATGTGGGCAATCTGTTTTAACTGCCAGTGGCCAACCCAAACCTTGCCAGTGTCATAAACAAGTGAACAGCTGCCCAAGTTGTTACCTACCCTGGAGTATTCCACCTCTTTTGCCTTTTTGAATTAGTTTTCTCTTTTTCTGGCAATGGCTGCCCTAATTCATGTCTTTTGATCATCTCTTTCCTGAGTTACTGCTACAGCCTTCTGAACAGTTGCCTGCCTTGAGCTTTATTTCTATGATAATCTTTTAAAATTATAAACCCTGTCATGCCCCTCCGAGCTTACAAACCTCCATGACTTCTCAAAGATTTTATGAAAAAAATCTGTTCCTTAACATGTCACAACAAATTCTATATGATATGTAGCTTGATTCACATTCTAACTTTACTTTTCTGATGTGACTCTTAATATCCACCTGTGCCATAATCTTTCAATTTCCTCAACTTGCTTTGTTGTTTCACATGTTCACATATTTTCTGTCCCTTTCCTCCATATATATCTCCCAATTCCTCTTAATAAATGTTTTTATCATGACAGACACTTACCAGATTGCAATACATGTATTTGTTCACATGTTGGCTTTCCTCCCTACTTGACTGTGAATTCCTGAAAAGTAATAACATGTTACTCATTTCTGTTTCCCCTAAATAGGCACACAATGGCATGCTGTGTTTGAAAAATGTTAAATGAATCCATGAGCATTAGAAGTTATGATTTCTGTTGCTCTACCTTGTCAATGAGATTTTAAAATCCTTTCTATAGAATATGGATGGATCTCTGGGGGGATTCTTGGTCAATTAGTCCCCATTTCCTTCCTCCCTGGACCTTGTTTTCATTGAAGAAACAAGCATTGGATTCCGAACTCATAAGAAAGGATTCTAGAAGTTCTAGAATCACACTTAGACATTTAAAATTCCCACCCTCTGAGGGTTCCCTGTGTTTGTAAGAAGTGTACAATCTACCATGTCAGTCCAGAAATTTCAGTGAAGCCAGAGGTGGAAGCCTACAGCAGTCTATACAGCAAGCTAATTAATCATTTATTGACAGCTACACTTGTTCAAATGACCTGAATGTCCTGGACCATTTGTCTATTCATTCATTCAGCAACTATTGATTGGCATCTGTGTCATCCTACACATTGCAAATTCAGTAAGGAGCAAACAGGTTAGTTTATATTTAATAAATATTTACTATGTATACTTTTCTTTCCTTCAAATACATTTTTGATGTTTAAGCAGCCCATAAAGAGGGCTATATTTGCCAATGAGTAGTTCTCACGCTCCTGGATCTTCTTCACGTAACTTCTGTTTCTATGTTCACTCCATACCCTCCATCATATTCTGTGTTGCTACCCATCTCATATGCAGTCTGCACTGACCATTGACAAATAAAGGAGAAAATTATGATGGCTTTCTAAATATGCACAGACACTTATATAGCCTGGTGTTGCTCATTCACTATATGATGGTGCTTTGAGACTGCAAATTTATATGCTGAGTGAGTTTCCATAGTAAGGTTGACAAACTGAAAGAATCAGTAACTTTGAATCAATCGAAGTCATGAAAAGTTAAGGGCCTGGTATGGTGGCTCATGCCTGTAATCCCAGCACTTTGGGAGGCTGAGGCAGGCAGATCACCTGAGGTCAGGAGTTCGAGACCAGCCTGGCCAATATGGTGAAACCCCGTTTCTACTAAAAATAAAAAACAATTAGCCGGTCCTCCCTAGTGGCGGGTGCCTATAATCCCAGCTACTTGGGAGGCTGAGGCAGGAGAAGAGCTTGACCCTGGAGGCGGAGGTTGCAGTGAGCTTAGATCGCGCCATTGCACTCCAGCCTGTGCAACAAGAGTGAAAATCCATCTCAAAAAAAAAAAAAAAAAAAAGAAAAAAAAAGTTAAGGTAGATCTTTTCTGAATAGTTGATTGACATGTATAGATTAGATATTGAGCATGTATACTTCATTATCCAAATGTAATCACAAAGTCCTTGAAGATATTTCACTTATTTACAACAGTTCCAGCATGCAGCATATCTTATATAGCCCTCCTTACCCATAGCATGAGTGCCATAAAAATTTGTTGACTTGCATTTGTAAGCAATCAAAATCTTCTTAGTTAGGAGCACCAAATAGCTCTGGATAAATTGGGAAATAAATATTATTTTTCTTTTTTTAAAGGTCACAAGAAAATTTAAACATATTCATTAACTAAAATTTAAATATTTATAAATTTTATAAATAAAAACTTAAAAATTAAAATCACTGCCATTAGCAATCAAGAAATCAGTAATTATACAAGTTGTATGTATTTATCATATGGTAGAAAGAGTTTTAGAATAACACAGAACTGAGTTTTCATTCAGATTCTGCTCAATATTTTTTTCATGAAAATGAAAAAGTTAACACCATCACAGCCTCAGTTTTTAATATGCAATACAGGGACAAGAGTTCCTAACTAACAGATTGTTATGAAGAATAAATTAGTGGGTACAAGGCACCCTAAATTGGCATAGAGTAGATATTTGAAGTAGTTTTTTAAAAACAATATAATGAATTTTTGTTTATTTTGACTTCTTTTTGGGGGGGAGAAGAGAAAAAAACATAACATGGTAACTTAAAAATATGTCACCTATCCTGAGCTTTATTAAATACTAAGTTAGAATAAGAGATGTATACATAATTTTCTCCTTTCATTGTCTTTTCTTTCTTTTTAAGGAATAATAGGCATTGTGATGCCACCTGATGGTATCTTAAAATGTGAATTATAATTCCAATTCTCACACTTGGTCCTTTGTATCTTAGAAAGTGATTTTTGATGATGTGACTGGAATTTCACTAGATTTTTTACTAAAAAAACAATGCCTACCAAAGCCTGTATCGACTTCTGTAAAGCTTTGACTATTTACTGAACCATGATGATCCCACCTTTAGGAAAGGCTTCAGGGCATTCCTGTGGCTTACTTGGAAATCAATAAAACACCAGAGGCCTAACACTAAATATCCTTGAACTAAGGTTCCTAAAATGTCACAGTCTGAATATTTATTATCTGGCTTCAATGCACTGTGGACACAAACCTAAACTTGACTTTTCCTGCCTGCAGCTTATGACACTGCTCAGTGACAATGAGATCTTTCAGGGCTTTGAAACTTTGCTGCTGTCAGAATAAAGTTTACAGAGTGATTATTAGTTTTCAAATAAAATCTTCCTTCAGGAAAAGCATTCCCAAGGAAGTAAGAGGGTCAAAGACCAACGCTTGTTAGATGTTATTTCTACAAAGTCACTTGAATTCCCGGATATGCCTAAGTCCCAAGTCACACAGTTACAACTCTCTCTCACACACACATATACATTCACTCATTTCACAAGTATTACCATCTGCTAAACACCATTCCAACCATTTGGCATATATTAGTTAACAAAACAGACAAAATTTCTTGCCTTCATGGTGTTCACATCCCAGTTTGTGGTAGGGGTAACATGGGACAAGGGGGAGACATAAACAAACAATACATATAACCGTACTGTAGGCTTTATCTTTCTCTGAGCCAGTCATGCCCATTTCTGTCTCCATTCATTTGCATTTGTTTTTCTCTCTATCTAGACTACCTCCCTTGTCACACTGTTAGACTGAAGTCAAATGTCACCTCCTCTGTGAAGCAGGTGCTAGCTCTCCTGGGGACCTCATGGAGCTTTATGCATAGCCCTTTTATGCCATTTCTCAGATTGTCTTCTTATTGGCAGATATCTGTCCCTCCCATTAGAGGAGGAATCTAGGCAGGAACGTGGCAAGGAGTAATTCTTAGTAAGTACTGTATTGCCAGGACCACTGACCAGACAGCAAAAAAGAGTAGCACTCTCAATAAGTGTTCATTTGAGAAGTGAATGCAGTTTTATGCTACATAAGGAAAATAAAGATCAATTGTGAGATTAGTTGTGATTAGGATGTTTCTTTGCATACCATCCACAACAAAGTCTGAATAATTCATATATTTAAGAAATAGTTTACTTTAAATATAACTATTTTATGTGAAGTACATTAGCATTATTTACTGAAAGCTGATTCAGCAGGCATGGTAATTCAAAAGATAACTTTTAATTAGTTGACACAAATAGCCTTGATAGAAATACCAATTTTATAACTTGATTATCTTTTAATATGATAACTTCATCTGTGCTATAATCTGCACTTATATTTGAATAAATTGAGGGCCATAGTTAAGAGATTTATTTTCTTCAACCTTCTAATTATCACAAGAAAATTAAATTACTGCATTATTTAAGAGGGAAGTCTTAGCCATCTGACTAATTCACTGTGATTGGCACAACAGAGCTTGCTTCGGGTAGCTGTGATCTCAGGCAGGGAATGTTCCAAGAGTGGATGGACCTGCAGATTTTAGACGATGCCTAGCTCCCATGTTGTGTTAGATCTGTGGTTTTGCAGGCGGGGTTCTCTCAAGACACTATCTGCACTATCTGTTAGATTAGCTACCTGCTTCTTGCCAGTCAACCTCCAACCTTGGAATTTTCCCATCTGTCTTTAGCGTGGGCAATCTTGCCTTTGTTGAGTAAACTATGCAATCAAAGAGGAAGCTGCATTTCTGACAGGCAAGAAGGTCTTAGGAGGAAGCTAACATCCCTTCCTGAAATCAGCTCTCAGGATAATTTTAGGTCTACTGAACTGATAGCCTGAGCCATCTGCCTTTAACCAGCTTCTAAGTACTAAATAGCTTTTATACTGAATAAGAATGTGTCCTTTCTCAATCTTTTTTCTCCTAAAAAATCTTTTGCATGACATTTCATGGAAATAATCTCATTAACAGAAAAAGTTTGTTTTTCTGTCTCAAATTTGAGGCAAGTGAACCACACTTCTTTTGTACCTTCCTAATACGTAGTTCCATGCTAAATAGAGCAAATATGTGATGATTCATACAGGACTGACTTTTAAGTGTGTGTTCTGCTGGAGCAGGATGTATGCAATTCTATTATATAGCGTAGAGAGAAAGAAGTAATGTCATTCTTCAAATGTTACATACATTTGTCTTCACCAAAGTAGGGAGTTATAGGCATTTCACTCATACTGCACATGCTAAGGCTCACATCTCAAGAGGAGAAAAATGTCCACAGTGCACAAAAAAAGAATACATTTTTTAAAGTCTTAAATGTTTATAAATAAAAAAGTTGTTGATTGGAATGAAGTTTTCTGCTGTCTGTACCTATCAGGGACTAACAGTCAGAGATAATATATTTGAATGTGTCCAAGTGTTACTATTTTACTGGCTTTTATTTTCATCACAGGGAACTGGTCTCAGGCACAATTTTTTCTCATACTGACTTAGATAATTAAAGCAACGAGTCTTCTTTTAGCTAACAAAGTAGTTCTTTACAACAGAACTACGCATAGGACTGCAACCTAATAGTTGTCAAAATGAGCTCTTGCTCAGTCTGAAACTTGGCTTCTTCTCAGTGTTTGGCAGTGACAAATACACTCTGTTGGGCTCTATGGATTTTTGACTAGTTCAATAAAGAAATATTCACTGGTTTCTGGAAATGTTTACACATCTATAATTTAGCTTATAATATAATTGCCTTGGTAGGTGATATGGTTTGGCTCTGTGCCACCACACAAATCTCACCTAGAATTGTAATCCAAATTGTAATTCTTACGTGTTGAGGGAGGGACCTGGTGGGAGGTAATTGGATCATAGGGGCAGGTTTCCCCATGCTGTTCTGGTGATAGTGAGTGAGAGCTCATGAGATTTGATGGTTTAAGTATGACACCTCCTCCCTCTTTCTCTCTCTCCTTCCACCGTGTAAGACATGCCTTGCTTCCCCTTCATCTTCTGCCATGATTGTAAGTTTCCTGAGGCCTCCTAGCCTTGCTTCCTGTTTAGCCTGTAGAACTGTGAGTAAATCAAACCTCTTTTCTTTATAAATCACCCAGTCTCAGGTAGTTCTTTGTTGTTATTGTTGTTTTTGAGACAGAGTCTGGCTCTGTCACACAGGCTAGAGTGCAGGTGTGCGATCTCAGCTCACCGCAACCTCCACCTCCCAGGTTCAAGTGATTCTCCTGCCTCAGCCTCCCGAGTAGCTGGGATTACAGGCATAAGCCACCACGCCTGGCTAATTTTTGTATTTCTGGTAGAGATGGGGTTTCACCATGTTGGTTAGGCTGGTCTCGAACTCCTGACCTCATGATCTGCCCACCTCGGCCTCCCAAAGTGCTGGGATTACAAGTATGAGCTACTGTGCTCAGCCAAGGCAGTTCTTTATAGCAGTGTGAGAATGGATGAATACAGTAGGCAACACTGTTTTAGGTTAAGCCCATACATAATTCCACCTACTAAATTTACGAAATGTAAGTGTGCCTTGCTTTAGAGAATCATGTAGTACAAAATTAATACTTATAAAACAAGTAAATCAGAAAATACTTTTACTATAAACATAATTCTCTTTGCTCAAGGATTTCCCCTAGAGTTCATAAAATTTAACTCCCCTACTGCATTTAAGTGATTTTTAACCTCTAATTAATTGATTTAGGTGTAATTGAAAATGTAGAGTTCCCTTTTATTTTCTCACCTGAATTCATCATTAGCTGTAGTTCAGTAGAAAAAAAAATTGTAGGTAAAGTAACTTTAAAAAATAAAGTTAGATGCAGTGGCTGACATCTGTAATCTCAGCACTTTGGGGGGCCAAGGCAGGCAGATTGCTTGAGCCCAGGAGTTTGAGATCAGCCTGGGCAACATAGCAAAAACTCCTCTCTGCTAAAAATATGAAAATTAGCCAGGTGTGGTGACACAAGCCTGTGGTCCCTGCTACTCAGGAGGCTGAGGTGGGAGGAATGCTTTGAGCCCAAGAGGTGGAGGTTGCAGTGAGCAGTGATCATATCACTGTAGTCCAGCCTGGGTGACAGAGCAAGACTCTGCATCAAAAAACAAACAAAAAAACTAAGTAAGTCAAATGAGCTCAACTGGAGAAAATAAAAAGTTATTCTTAACTCTTAATGACTTACATAAAAACAGATAAATCTTTATCAGGTAGAGGGCTTACAAGGATACTCTAGGCAGGCTTCTAAGCCTTTAGCTGTTGAATCTTTAAAACATTTTACCACTTAACAATTCAACAGCTTAATTGTGATGTTCCATTTTGATCGCTGCAAATTGCCATATAAGAGTAGTCCAAGCCATTGGGCCACCTCAAAGATTATAGGTAAATTCAAAAAGACTCTTGCGGGTTTAGCAGCACTTGCTTGAGTTTTTTCCTCTTAAAATAGAATACAATTCTATTACAATGGAAGCGCCCTTAGCTTTCATGGAAAACACCCTGACCAGTTTCTGACTCCAGGGTAGCCCCATATTTTGGCTTATGCCCTTCTCTGCTTTCATACTTCACGGTCCCTCACAGCTTTCAGGAGAAAGCTGAAGTTCTCATGAGGGCTTATCCAGCCCTGTTGCCTATTCAGTGTTGTCACAAGCAATCATTTTCCTTCTCGTGACTTAGAACATCAATAGTTATTCTCCAGGATGCATCATGCTATGCTATATTATGCCTGGAAGGTCTTCCTTCTGATTTTTGTTTACTTGTGGCCTACTTATCCATGAAAATTCTGATTACGGGTCACCTCCTGTACCCCCAATCTGATACAGGTGTATCCATGTGCCCAAAGCAGACTGTATACACATCAATTATGGTTTTAACAAGCTGATTTATAATCATTCATTTATTTGGGGGCTCACTCCATCTGAAAATTATACAACTTTAGATTCCAGAAGCCAGCACAGTACCTGGTACATAGAAAGTACTAAGTATATACCAAAAAGAAGAATGAATCAACCATTTCAATAGATAAGTGTAATTTTTAAAAGTTGCTTTAAACATCATATTATAACTGAAAGGATCTGGATTTCCAAAAAAGAGCCTGCTAACTTATACATAATGTGAAGGTGAGGAGATGAAAAAAGGAAAGAAGCTGTTATTTACCAAATTAATTCTCTTAAACATTTCTCAACATCACTAATTATCAGAAAAATGCAAACAAAAACTATGATGGGCTACCATCTCACAATAGTCAGAATGGCTATAATCAACAAGTCAAAAAACAATACTTCTGAGGAGGCTGCAGAGAAAAGGGAACACTTATACATTGTTAGTAGGAATGTAAATTAGGTCAGCCACTGTGGAAAGCAGTTTGGAAATTTCTCAAAGATCTTAAAAACAAAACTATCATTCAATCCAGCAATCCCATTACTGGGCATATACCCAAAGGAAAATAAATTGTTCTACCAAAAACACACATCCATTCATATGTTCATCACAGCACTATTCACAATAGCAAAGACATGGAATCACTGTAGGTGCCCATTCACAGTGAATTGGATAAAGAAAATGTGGTACTTATACACCACGGAATACTATGCAGCCATAAGAAAAAATGAAATCATATACTTTGCAGCAATATGGATGCAGCTGGAGGCCATTATCCTAAGTGAATTAATGCAGGAACAGAAAAGCAAATACCTCATGTTCTCACTTATAAGAGGGAGCCAAACATTGCATACACATGGACACAAAGATGGGAATAATAAACACTGTGGACTCCAAAAGCAGGAGATAAGGGTAGAGTTGGAAAACTACCCATTGGGTACTATGCTCATTATCTGCATGCTGGGATCAATTATACTCCAAATCTCAGCATCACACAATATACCAGTGTAACAAACCTGCACATGCACCCCCTAAATCTAAAATAGAAGTTGAAATTTTTTAAAAAGAAAGCTAGAATTTGCTGAGTTAAATCTTTGGACAAGGCCCTGTGCTAAGTACTTTTACACCTCATTGAAACACCACAATGAGTCACATATCAATATTATTTTGTATATTTCATTCTTAATATAAGTTTAGTTTTTATTGAGTGCTTCAGATGTGCCAGTAACTATGCTGGGTGCTTCATATTACATCACAATCTTCACAATATTTCAAGGGAAGCATTATAAACTCATTTACACACAAGAAAATTAGAGCTCAGGCCTGCTTGAGGTAAACAAGCTGTAATTTTCAACAGTATTGATCTGGTTCTGTAGGCAGTGTTTGTTTCACTGAAGCAACATCACATCACCCAGGCTGTTCCAGAAGGTCACTGAGATATTAATAGGCATTTCACCTCCAAAAAGAGTTTTGTGATCAGATAAGCTTAAATTATTTTTCCCTTTTTAATATATTATTTTTAAAGAAAATTATGATGACATTAGTTATATATCATATGTCTGAAAACCAACAAGAACCTTCTTAACTTTCTAACCACATGTTCTCTAGTTTCAAGAAACTGCCTCCTTTTATATTTTGTTGCAGAAGACTAATGTTCCATCCCATAAAGTACATGACTGCTTTCAACTTAAGTTATTAAAATGGGAAGAAAAGATTTCATATTTGACCCAATTACTCAAAATTCTCTTTTGAATTCCACTTTTTATGGGAATAGTAAAAATTCTAAATTCCTTTTCCTTGAATGTCTCTGATATTTTCTATCAATCCCAGAAAAAAATGTGAGTGGGCAAAATTGTGGACTGATTTAAGAATTAATTATGTTCAAAATTAAGAGTAAGTAACTCTTAAACTTAATTAAGAAGTGCTTTGCTTTTCTGATTTACTCATCAACACCACCCAAAAGTCTCATGCCAGGTAGGCACTGCGCACAGAAATTATGCCAGCCACAATTTCTGCCCTCCAAAAAGCCTTGGCATTCAGAGCAGCTCAAAGTTTAATCTCCAACAAAGCAATGCTCCTATTTAAAATGTATGGTCACACGCCTCTGTTTTGTTGCACATGTAAACCTGGTACTATGATATTACAAAAGGGTAAATCAGTTTAAAAATTACACAAATTACTGATTGGTTCTAGTTTGTGATATCCTTTGCATTCCACCACCCACAATTCCATGTTTTTGCTGTGTTAACCGTCAAAATGGAGACACAGTTCATGGACACCAGAAATATTTTAAGCAATGTGAAGTATTTTAAACCTCTCTGATAGCTCTAAAAAGAGATTAAAAAAATCATCAATTATTCATTAGTCACATAAAAATATATATCTAGGAGTAGCAGAAAATCTTTACAATTTGTCATAACTGCTCATTACCTTCTATTTCTTTTAGTAAAAGTCTAATAGGGAAAAGCTTTTTAAAAGTGTCATATTTAAATTTCAAAGACAAAAATAAATATCATTCACAGATGGTAGCCTGACCTGAGGAAACAGATAATTTATTCTTACAGAAAAGCTCCACACTCAATTCACAAGCTACGCCTATAATTTTTTAAAAAGGTAAGTAAGGAAATTTTAATATAAATAATGTACTCAATGCATTTTTCCTAAAAATCATATAATTTTGCAAAGCATAATATTTTCCCTAAACATTTTACTTCTTTAACATTTCTCATTATTCAGTGTTTTTAAATATAACACCATCTCCCAGCTTGATTCCCGAACTGTCAGATAAAGTTTGATGTTCACAGCATCACTAACACCTACCATATCTACGAATGTTGTTGAGGAACTAACGTGCAACATCCTGAAAAGCTGGTACACTATCCGTATCTCACTCTCAGGGACTTAGTTCATTTTCATTATCTTCCCTGTGTTCTTGCTGCTACATAATTATTACTTAACTCTTTGTCCTTTTATTTTTCTTTCTGATGGCATGCCACTTACCACTGCAGAGTAAATATAATTTTCAATATGAATACAACTGACTTAGCAATCAACATGTAAGCATTCAACAGGAACATCGTCAGTAGTTTGCTTAAGAAATCAAATGAGAAAACCAATCTGTAGCCAAATCTGAATGATAGCTTCCCTTGATGCGTGCAGGATTTTTTCCAATTTACCTCAGAAAAAGAAATAATTTGAGTTTCCCAAATTGCAGAAATATCTCCCTTTAAACAGTATCCTCTGTTTTCATTCTCATTTTGCATTTTCTCCTCTATGCCTGGTGATATGTCAGCATGTTCGGGGGTTTCTTTTAGCAGAAGTTCACAGTGATCTGATTAATCAAATACAATTCTCTCTCCTTCTCTGGTTTGCATTGCATTTGGAGCTATCCAGCCTTCTGTCTGACTCGGTCTGCATTGTTTAGCTCATTCAGTGCACCATGAGAGAACACCTAACACATGGGGTCAGATTTCCTGAATGACACATGTGAGACCACAACAAAGGCGAAAACCGTGGAGAGATTATAGGTCCTTTTCATCACAGAAGATTAGAGAGCAAAGAAAATACCTATGTTACACAAAGAAATAACAGTGCGACTGGAATAATGAATTCAACTTCCAGATTTAGGACCAACTCCCCTGACTGCTCTAAGCATGCTAGTGTATATTTAAACTTTCACCACTGGTGCAGGAAGACTGGCCTCTAAGCAGATACAATAGCACTTGAAGGCCATTGAAATCACAATTAACCCGGCACAACAGTATTAGGTTCAAAGATCCTCTGATCTCTGAAAAACTGATGGCATTTCCCAGAGTGACAAATTATACCCCAAAGGCATTCAACAGAGAGAACAAGGGTCCTGGCATTCTGGATTTCTGAGTAAAATGTAGATGACTCACACTGAAAAACCCTGGTTTGCAATCAAATGAGAAGGCATTTTTGAATGGTCTCCCCTTTGTCTGTTTTTCAGGGCATAGTATCATTTATCTTCCTTCGGGAACCTGATAATCCTGTATTTTAGTTGGATCTGTGTTCCTAGAAGGGATGCCTTATTTCTTTATTTCAGATTTGCCTCACATCTCGTCTCCCCGACCCTCACAATGTCTCAGAGAAGCTGACCTTAGGACAAGACTCATTTTGTGCAATGGTAGCAACAGGTGTAAAAAATAATACAGGTACATAGAAGGTCAAAACTTAATTGCGAAAACCAGTTTCTAATTGGACTTCCCCTTGTGCCCTTGTCTTTCCTTCAGCTTATTTTCAAAACAGCATCCAAGATAATCTTTTAGAAACATAACTCAGGTCACACATCATTCGCCAGCTGAACATCTTCCAGCTGGCCTCCCTTCTATTCACAATGACAGCCAAAGTTCTTACAATGGTCTCCAAGACGGTAGATATGGTCCTCATTCCCTATTCTCCCCATTCCCCACACTGCTGAAGCCACAGTGACCCTTTGAGGTTTCTACACCATGCCAGGCATGCTCTCGCCTCTGGAATTTTTCGATGGCTATTTTCTCTGCCTAATGTGCTCTTCCCCAGTTTGCTCCATAGCTCACTCCCACACTTACTCAGACCTTGTTCAAATGTCACCTCGTTTTCAAAGCCTTGTCTGACCACCCTACCACCACAGCACTGTCTTTATTCTGCTTTTTTTTTCTCACAACATCACTGTCTAATATACCATGTATTTATTATATGTATCATCTGTACCCTTGCACTAGAATGTGACTCCAAGAGAAAGAAGATTTCTGTATTTTTTCACTACTTTGTTGTCAGTGCCTACTCTAGTGCCTAACACAAAGTAGGAACTCAATAAATAGTTGTTGAAAAATAAATTAATTTATAAATGAATAAAAACAAATGCTAGTCTGGAGGTTTTCAGCTAATGAGAAAGAAGATAGCTGGTCTAGTTCATAATAAATAGAAGTGATTTTCATGAAAATAATATTTTGGGTCAGAGTGAATGTTCAAGGTAACTCTCTTACAGGAGAAGGCTTTATTTTCTCAGGTCATTTGGGGATTAATTTAATTTTTGAGAAGGACTGAATAGAAAAGAGAGAGGCATTGGTGCATGTGTACATTTAATCTAATCTGGTGACAAAATGACTTTTGAGAATGCTTCTAAAGTATTGCTTTTAGATTATGAAGAAAATATAAAATTAGCAAAGATGATCTAGGAATATTGGATAAGGGGAATTTTAAAGATGACATGTCGCTAATTCACCACATGATTCACACTAATTTACCACTATAACCACAGGGAGACACTTGGCTTATACTCTTGAAAATGGAAAGGAAGTAACCTATTTTCTTTTTCACTTCCATAGAAATATCAAAGTGCTTAAGTTCCTTTTTAAATAACTGCTTTATTAAGATACAATTCATATGCTGTAAAATTTACATTTATAAAATGTCCAATTCAATGGTTTTTAATATATTAACATTTTACAACCATCTGCACTATCAAATTTTATAAAATGTTGATCAGCCCTAAAGGGAACTCCATTTCCATTTACTCCTAACAGGGAGTTGCCCATTCTGAATACTTCATGTTAATTGAATCACACACTGTGTGGGTTCTCTCACTTAGAGTTTTAAAAATTCATTCATTTTGTAGCATATATCAGTACTTTATTCCTTTTTACCACCAAAATAAATTCTATTGTACTCATATATCACATTTTGTTTATGTTGATTGTCATTGAGTTGTTTCTACTTTTTAGCTATTATGTATGAATAATACTTTTATGAATACTCATCAAGTTTTTGCATGAATTTATGTGATCATTTTTCCTGTACATAAACGTAGGTGTAAACTTGCTCTAACTTTATGTTTAACATTTTGAGAAACTGCCAAACTGTTTTCCAATGTGGTCACACCATTTTACAATCCCATCAGAAATGTATCAGAGTTCCAATTTCCCTAACATTCTCTCCAGCATTTGTTATCGGCTGTCTTATTGACCATAGCCATCCTAGTGGGTGTGAAGCAATATCTCATTGTGGTTTTGATTTACATTTTCCTAATGACTAATGGTGTGAAAGTCTATTTTCATATGATCATTGTCCATTTGTATTTCTTCTTTGGAGAAATGCCTATTCAAATCCTTTGCCCATTTGTTAGTTACGGTCTGTGGCTTTTTGTTGTTGAATTGTAAGTATTCTTTGTTTATTCCAGAAATATGTCCCCTTGTCAGATACATGATTAACAAATATTTTCTCCCATTCTGTGGATTGTCCTTTCACTTTATTTTATTTATTTATTTATTTTTTGAGACAGAGTCTCGCTCTTTTCCCAGGCTGGAGTGCAGTGGCAACATCTCGGCTCACTGTAACCTCCACCTCCTGGGTTCAAGCGATTCTCCTGCCTCAGCCTCCTGAGTAGCTGAGATCACAGGCGCGTGTCACCATGCCCGGCTAACTTTTGTATTTTTAGTAGAGATGGGGTTTCATCATGTTGGTCAGGCTGGCCTCAAACTCCTGACCTCATGATCTGCATACCTTTGCCTCCCAAAGTGCTGGAATTACAAGTATGAACCATCCCGTCCAGCCCCCTTTCAGTGTTTTAATAGTGTCCTTGGAAGAACAAAAAGTTTTTCACTTTAATGAAGTCTATTTCGTCCATTTTTTCTTTGACATTTGTGAAATTGGTGTCATAGCTAAGAAACCATTGACCAACCCTAGGTCGTGAATATTTACTCCTCTTTTTTCTTATAAGATTGTTATGGTTTTAGCTCTTAGTTTTAGATCTATGATTCACTTTAGTTAATTTTTGTACATGGAGTAAATTAGGAGTCCAACTCCATTCTTTTGCATATGGATATCCAGCTGAGTCTGTATTATTAGTTGAAAAGGCTATTCTCCCTTCCCCACCCCTCCATTGAATTATCTTGGCACCTTGGTCAAAAATAGATTGATTATACAGGCATAGATTTCTTTCTAGCCTCTCAATTCTATTCTATTAATCTATCTATATATATCTATCTTATGTCAGTCCTATATTGTCATTTTAGTAAATTTTTAAGCTGGAAAGTGTGAATCCTCCAACTTTGTTTTTTTTTCCCCTCAGGTTTGATTTGGTTTTTATAGGTCCCTTGCATTTCCATATAAATCCTAGGATCAGTTTGTCAATTTCTTAAAAAAAAAAAAAATTGGAATATTGATAAGGATTGTATTGAATCTGTAAACCAATCTGGGGAGTAATACCATCTTAAAATTTGAGTCTTCCAATCTACTAACATAGGATGTTCTTCTATTTATTTAAGTCTTCCTTAATTTTTCTTCACAATGTTTTATAGTTTTCAGCATAAAAATCTTGTATTGCCTTGGCAAATGTTTTTAAATATTTTATTCTTTTTGATGCTATTATAAAGGGAATTGTTTTCTTAAATTTCAAATTATTCATTGCTATTATATAGAATTACAATTGATTTGTATGTATTGATCTTATATCCTGCCACCTTGCTGAATCTCATTTATTAGTTTTTTTAGTTTGTGTATATGTGTACTTCTTAGAATCATCTCTATAAAAATTATATTATCTGCAAGATTAAGTTCTTTTACAATGAATTTTATTTAGCTCACTAGAATTAAAGGAGGAAAAATGCATTTCTTTGAGTTTCCTGAGAGAAATCCATTGCCCCTCAGATAATAGTCTTAGAAAAAAATGAACTGTGACTTGCATCTCTTATTAAATACTACAATGTTAATATTAAAATAATCATAGTAATAATAACAATAGCTATTATATATACCAGAAACCATACTTTTCAAACTTTATTTTACTTAATCTTCCCAACAATTCTCTGAAGAAAATTTTTATCTTATTTTATAACAGAAAGTGAGCCTGAGAAGGATTACATGACTTGTCCAAGGACATGGTTAATTAGATATAGTAGCAGTGCAGGAATTCAAATATAAGTTAAAGAAATTAAGTCTGAGAGACACAGCTTGCTCAAAGTAACTCATCCAGAAGATCCAGAGTCAGGGCTCGAACTTAAGTTCTCAGACTCTATATTTCATATGCATTATGCCCTACTGCCTATAACAAAGATCGCTGGTCTTTTCTTTTCTTTTTTTCTTTTTTTTTTTTTTTTTTTTGAGATGGAGTCTCCCTATGTTGCCCAGGCTGGAGTGCAGTGGCATGGTCTCGGCTCACTGCAACCTCTGCCTCCCAGGTTCAAGCAATTCTCAATTCTCCTGACTCAGCCTCCCGAGTAGCTGGGATTACAGGCGCCTGCCACCATGCCCGGCTGTATTTTTTTTTTGTATTTTTAGTAGAGATGGGGTTTCACCATGTTGGCCAGGCTGGTCTTGAACTCCTGACCTCGTGATCCACCCACCTTGGCCTCCCAAAGCGCTGGGATTACAGACGTGAGCCACCGTGCCTGGCCTGATTGCTGGTCTTTTCATAAGAGATGAACCACCAGTAGTAGTAATTTCTTGGGTTGGGGAAAAAAGACCACACATACGAAATACATTACTCTAGGATTATGTCTGCAAATGGTTCTCTTTTTGTTATCTACTAAAGCATGTCTTGTTGATGGAGTAAATTTTGGTTTCTAGCTGAGAGGGCTGGGTAACATCAGGAAATAATGGAAAAAATCTATGGCAGGGACTTGCATACTTATAGACAAACGCACCTGAAGACTGGTTTCAAAAGCTTACTAGAGGAAAAACAACAAGGAATATTATCTGAGAGTGCAAATGCACATAGGCTGTCCATCAACAGCTAACAGGATAAAAGACACCAAAACAACCTCACCTAAGCTGGCAGCTTCACTTAGCAGTAAGTCACACACCAGTACCAGGTGAAGATCTTCTATAGGGTGGTGCTGAAAATCTGAAGTGCGATGGGAAGGTGGGCAGCTGTTAAATACTTAAACAGGCAGCACTTATTTTATTTCACTAATTTTTAACCTCACTAGCTTTAAGTGACATTTTAAAAATTATTTCTCTCAACAATTTTACATGCTGAAACATGACAGTTTTGTTAAAGTATATTATAATAAATGTGTCTCTAGACAATATCTTATGGACTCAAACATTTGAAAATTTATTTCTAAGCAATATATTTATATAAGTAATTCTTTAATATGAAAAATCAGAATCTATACTATTGACTTAGACATCATAAGAGCCACAAAAATGATTAATATAATGGTTATATATTATAATACAAATAATTATGAGATTAATAGTACTAATAATTACCTTTATACATTATTATGGAGTTCCTAAAATGTTTTCACATGTATCATTGCATTTAATCCCCATCACAATCTTCCGAGAAAAGTACCCCTATCTTCATTTTATAGATAAGAAACTAAACATCCAGATGTCAGTTTTAATTTCAACAAACATCAGTGTATTGGATGTTATGCAAGGTATTGCCACCTGTGCAATCCTACCTACCAATAACTCTTATTGGTCACTCACAACATCTTTTGAGGAAGGCATTGTTAATTTCATTCTGCAGGTGAGTCTTGGGAAGAATTAGATTAGATTACTGTAGCCAGTAGGAGGCAGGGAAAGGAGTTGAGCACACTTCTTTGCAGTCTAAGGCTAATCTCTTACAGTAAGAAACCTTATGGCAAACCTAGGAGGATGGTAGCATTATTACCCTGATTTAGGATATTGGAAAACTGAACTAAAAGAAGCTCAGTAGCCTTTCCATGACCACAGTAGAACTTTGCCTTCAAGTAATAAAAGTTGACTTGGGTCTTCTGTTTCTTACAGACAAAAACACAATTGATAATTAATCGATCCATTATTGTAACAACTGATAGTACTTAACCCATTCCTCAGTCTATCAAGTGTCCAGCACCACCTCATTCACACACTATGACCAGAAGCAAGTACAGATGAAGCATCTCAAATCCGAAAATCGCAAATCTGAAACACTCCAAAATCTGAAACATTTTGAGTGCCAACATGACACACAAAAGAAAGGCTCATTGGAGCATTTTGAGCTTCAGATTTTTAGATTTGGCATGCTCAATGAGTAAGTATATGCAAATATTCCAATACCTGAAAAAAAATCCAAAATCTGAAACATTTCTTGTCCCAAGCATTTCAGATAAGGCATACTCAACCTGTATAGTCTGGGCATCAAGCTGGACCTGTAGTCATGGAACAGAAAGAAGCTGGCTGACTTACCCAAGATCTGGTGCATTCTCTGACAGTTTACCTGCTCTAATAGACACTACTCCCAAATGAGAGCATCACAGGAGTATGGAATTGACTCTCTCCCTTCCCTGGAAGCCACAGACTATTAGATGCTATATGTGTATGGGTCACCAGAATAGCAAAAAAAAAAAAAAAAAAAAAGACAAGTCCACAAACCATACCACCAAAGGACCTGTGAAATCGCAAGTCTTATCCCGTCCCTGTACATTAGTTTTCAATTAGGGACAAAGCGAGGAGGGAGAATGTCCCTAGAGCCTCAGGGCACCTTAGCACTGACCACGTTATGCTATAAAAGTTTCACTGAATTTTTGGAGCTTCCATAGACTCTTAGAGAATCAGCACCAAATAGGTCACTTTTTTTTTTCAGCAACCAAGAGCACTTGGAGTAAAACTAGCACCATTTAGTGAGCACCTACTCTGCACTGATAAGTGCTAAGGGCTTCATATAGTTTCTTATTTAATACTCACTGAAAGCTTATAATTCAGTTATTACTGCCTTCATTTTAAAGATATAAGAACAAAGGATCCAAGAGATTAAGTCACCTGCTTAAAAAGTCACAAAGCTGGTAGGTGAATTTGGGATTTCAACCCAGACATGTTTGGTTGTAAATCCCTTACTCTTTGTGTTATCTGAAGCCAGAGTAGAGTATCAGTGAGATAAGTGACTTATTCTGGGACATACTTGTTAGCTGTAACTTATCCTGGGACACAGAGCTAGTAAGTGTGTTCCTGGATGTCATTTGTTCTGTCGACCCTCAGTGTCTTCATCTTTAAATGCAAATAATAATAGAGCTTCTGTGATAATGAAAGACAAGCAGGTAAAACATAAATAATAATAATAATAGCCTTATATGTTTGGTACATAATTTAAACACTTTACATAGGTAATTTGCATGAAAACATCTGGTAAGCAATAAAATATCATATCAATATGAGCTTAAAAATAATTAGAGCACCTGTGAAAAAAGACATTCTGAAAGGTGAACTGATTTTCTTTTACAAAGAATTGAGTACTAAACCAGAAATGCATTTAGGGTAAGATTATTCTGATACTTCTGACTGAGTGAGTATCAAAAGCTGACAAAGGGGACAATTTTAAGCACCCTTTCTGAGAACACATTAAAAAGAAAACAAAAAGACCATTGTGTGTGACTGTGTGTGTGTGTGTGTGTGTGTGTGTTCAGGTTTGACTCCTGTACCTGTTTGTGCATGTCGGTGCTGAAACGGGCTTCACTGTACTGATTTTACCTCCAACATAATCATCTATATCGCAGCTGATGTTCTGTAGGAGTTGTTAGATGCCCAATTTGAATGCCAAAGGAAGGTGCTTATAACAACCATTCCAAAATAATGTGTTTTCAAGATTTAGGGGTGTATGCTATAATTTTCAAGGAAAAAAAAATGCCTTTCATCTTCCAGAAGATTGGTTGTTTCTGGGTATTTTTAAATTTCTTCCTGACAATGCACACATGTCTTTTAGGATGGGACTCTGATCTGGCAATAAGAAGATATTGATGTTCTGGCAGTGCCACTCTAGACTTATTGCTGGAGGACTGGAAGCCAACTTGGCTCATGATTATGAGGTCTGATAGAGGCACTTCCTTTTGTTTTCATATTTAAATAAATCCTAGAGGCACAGTCAGTATAATTAGATCTTCAGAGGCACTAAGAATCTGTTTGATTTTAGACAACTTTCCACAAGAAACAAAATTCAGAGGTCCTAGATTTCACCTTGGTCATTTTACAAATAAAGAAACAAGCAAGGACATGTGCCAGGACACTTAGATAGCTTTTTATTCTTGTAACTACATTAGATGCTCGTCTCCATTAATAAAAAAACAAATACATTGTGTCACATATTTAACTATCTGCTCAGTGCTACCTTTCAAAGGTATAAAAAGAATGGCAATGTAATGCGTTGGACAGAGCAGAAGGCTATTAGAACCCACAGACCTGAATTTAATACCATTTCGCCACGTAACAGATAAAAAGTGATTTAACTTTTTATGCTTTGGGGGTTGTATCCATAAAAAGGAGATATAATTTATTGCACTATGTAGAGCTCCTGTAATTGCAAGTGTCAAATAGCCAATTAAATGGACATAAGTAAAGGAGGAAGCCATTGGTTCATATAAGGAAGCAATTGAAAGAATTGAAAGGGTAGAGGCAGCACCAACCTCAAAGAAGACAGAAAGGATTCAAACACCTTTGGGTCTCTTGTCTCTGATCTGTCTCTATTCTCCATATACCTGGTAAATTCTCTCAGTCATACTCCTCCACACAGTAGGACATTGGCATGGGTTATGCCTTATGGTATTGTGATACGAGGGAACAATTTTCCCCTTTTAACACCCATGGTAAAAATCCTGTTTGAGGAATCTATTTGGTTCATTCTTGGTCCCAGACAACTCCTCTGGCCAGCAGGCGAGAGCTGTATGTAGAGTGCCTATTAAAACATCCGGCATTTGAATGGGAAGAGTCATTTCCTAGAAGAGCGAGGAGACTATTCCAGATTGACAAAACTGTAAATGTCTACTACAAATACCTAACTCAGGAACTTAAAGATCAAATAAGATAACAGACTTAAAATGCTGAGCACACAGTAGGTACACAATAAACGGCAGCTACTCTATTCTACTGTAAATTTTGAAGTAATTTCAAATGCTTCCCAGGAAAGTGTGGGGAGCACTTAATTCATGGCCTATAAAGACTAAGAGCTTTTATATGATTTCTACAAGGACAAAAGAGGACACTATCCCAGTGTGCTAGGATTTGAGGCACCAGGCAAAACTCTCAAAATTATTCAACCCATGTCCAAGATCCTATTGTCTACAGCACTTTACAAACAGATTGTCTGAAGTGGCTTTTTAATACTTGAATTTTCTCTTCTTTTTTAAAAAGTTTCATTTTGACTGGATGTGGTGGCTCATGCCTGTAATCCCAACACTTTGGGAGGCCGAGGCAGGTGGATCATCTGAGGTCAGGAGTTTCAGACTAGCCTGGCCGACATGGTGAAACCCCTTCTCTACAAAAAATACAAAAAAAAAAAAAAAAGTAGCTGGGTGTGGTGGCGCACACTCATAGTCCCTGCTACCTGGGAGGCTAAAACATGAGAATTGCTTGAACCCAGGAGGCAAAGGTTGCAGTGAGCCGAGATTGCACCACTATACTCCAGCCTGTGCAATAGAGTGAGGCTCTTTCTCAAAAAAAAAAAAAAAAAGTTTTATTTTATTTATAAATGACCTCTAATAACTGTGCATATTTATGGGGTACAGTGTGATGTTCCAGTACATGTATACATTATATAATGATCAAATCAGGGTAATTAGCACATCCACCACTTAAAACATTTATCATTCTTTGTGGTGATAACTTTCAAAATCCTCTCTCATAGCTATCTTAAAATATACAATACATTTTTATTATGTATCACCTTATTGTGTAATAGAACACCAAAACTTGTTCTTCCTAACTGTAAGTTTGTACCCTTTTGCTAATTTCTCTCCATCCTCCTTTATCCGCTACCCTTCTCAGCATCTGGTAACCACTATTCTAATCTCTACTTTTATGAGATCATCTTTTTTAGATTCCACAAATGAGTGAGATCACGCAGTATTTGTCTTTCTGTGCCTAGCTGATTTCACTTAACATAATGTCCTCCAAGTTCAACCACGTTGCCACAAATGACAGGATATCATTTTGTGTTATGACTGGATAGTATTCCATTGTGTATATATGTCATGTTTGCTGTATCCATTCACCCACTGATAGGCACATAGTTTGATTCCGTATTTTGGCTATTGTGAATAATGCAGCAATAAACATGGGAGTGACAATATCTCTTTGACATACTGATTTTCTTTGGATACATAACTAGTAGTGGGATTGTTGGATAAGATGGTACTTCTAGTTTTAGTTTTTTAAGGAAACTCTTCACTATTTTCCAGAATGGCTGTACTAATTCACATTCTTACCAACTGTATATGAGTTCCCCTCTCTCTACTGGAGTGTGGTTTTGATTTGCATTTCCCTGACAATTAATGATGTTGAGTATTTTTTTCACATACCTGTCACCCATCTGTATGTCTATTCAGGTCTTTTGCCCATTTTGAAATAGCATTACTTGTTCTTTTGCTGGATATTAACCCCTTGTGAGGTGCACAGTTTGCAAGTTACCTTCTCTCATCCTGTAGGTTATCTCCTCACTCTTGATTGTTTCTGTTGCTGTACGGTAGCTTTTAAGTTTGATGTAATACCATTGTGTTATCTCTGCTGCCCTTTTAAGTTTCACTGGATCAAAAGTTTAAAATTTGCGAATTCCTATGTTTTTAGGGCAATTCTCCTGCCACTGTTGGAATTATGCCTAAATCTATGCAGTAGAACATTAGTGTGAAATGCTTCCATACCAATGGAGATGATACTGATGTCTCTGTCATAAACCCATACCTCATCAACACAAACTGCAATTACACAAGTGCTCTAATATCATGTATCTCCATTTATCCAAAAGAATCTGAGATCATGTTCTCAAAATACTTCCTCAGAATATGCTAGAGAGATCAAAAAATATGGAAATATGATCACTTTTTTTACATGGGCTTTGGTCATGAAAAGAACACTTGACTTCTAATTGAAAGGTTTATATTTAAATCTCATTCTTTCATTCAGTATCTATTTATTTGACACCTACAATAATATAGCACTGTTCTAGATGTTGGGAATATAGGAGAAAACAAACCTCTTGGACTTACATTCTACTGAGAGAAAGAGAGATCATAAATAATTAAGCAAATATATATTATATTGACCAGTAAGGGAATAAGGAAAATAAAGAGGGTTAAGGGACAAAAAGCTGTAGGATGGGAAAGAGAGATTACATTTGGGTAGAATCAGAAGGAACTGAGGGAATGAATTATGAGAAGGTCTGGTAGAGGAGAATTCTAGACAGAGCCAGTAACTGCAAATACCTTAAGGTAGAACTAAGTTTGAAGCGAAAGGCAGGACCCAGGTCATGAAGGTCTATAGGTTCTAGAAAAAGACTGGGTTTTCATCAGAATATGAAGGGAATACCACTAGATTATTTGAAAGTATCACTTTGACTGCACTCAAAAGGAACTAGAAAGGAAGTGAAGAACCAAGTTAAAAAGCTGTTCCAGAAGTCTAAGTGATGATAATGGTGGCTTTCTCTAGGTTGGCAGAGGTGTAGGTAGTAATAACTAGTCAGATTCTAAGGACATGTGGATAGATGAAATGCTGAGAATGAGAAAAGGGAGGCCTTAGGGATGACATCTACATTTCCAGCTAGGGCATCTGTGCATGAATTTAGTACCACTTCCTGAGAAGGGGAGCACTTGCATTAGAGCAGGGTCCTCCAGGGTTCAGTTTTAGGATTGTAAGTTTGAGATGCCTATCTAAAGAGAGTTAAGAAGGCTGTTGGCTACACAAGTTCAGAGCTTAAGGGAGAGAACTGGGTTGAAGATAGAAACTGGGAGTCATCAGCTTTCAAATCATGTTGAAAACTAGGGTCTGGTTGAGATCACCTTGGGAGTGAGTGTATTGAGAGACAATAACTGAGCAGTGGGACCATTAAAAGTGCAGAGGAGGATAAACCAGTGAAATAGGTGAGAAACCCGTGAAATATACTGTGTCTGAAGCCAAGTGAAAAAGAGTGTTTCCAGGAAGAGAGACTGAACAGACACAATGGGCATTTCTAATGACCTTGATAAAAGCAATTTCAGTGAAGTTGTGGGAACAAAAACCAGATCTGTATTGACTGACGAAAGAATGTTAGGTGAGAAAGTCAAGATAACGAACATAGACAACTCTTGGGCTTTGCTGTAAAAGAAAGAAGATATTAAGGTTTTTGTTTTTGTTTTTGTTTTTTTCCTGGTGGGGAATGGGGAGTCTAAGGATGGCGATATTAGCGAATGCTTGCCCAATGAAGACAATGGTCCAATGTAGATTGAAAAATTGAGTTTAAATAGGATAATAAATGTGAGTATGCTTTGTAAATTACAAAATGCTCAACAAGTGTCAGGTGTTTGATTTTGATCTAAATGAACATTCACTGTCTAACCTTTCTCAACAATGTCTCCCAAAACATTGTATCATGTCCTTATTATAAATATTTATGATGACATCATAAACACTCTCCTGACTACTTCTTGTTTGTGCACAACTTATAAGAGTTGCTTTGTTGGCCACAACAATAGCTATTGAGACTGAAAAAGGATTAAATTGTTCATGTACCAATGAACTCACCCTTTTAGTTTCCTTTCACTCACTCATTCCTAATGAATCTGAAGCCAGATAAAACCACAAATGCCACTTTTTAATCCACTCTAACAAAAATACATCAAATGGTTTACTATGTGAAGGCAAGATTAGGTTTTGTGATATTTACACATTAGTTAGGATAATAACATTTAGACACTGAATCAACCTGTCTCTCAAGTTTATCTTTACTTCATCCCATACTTTCTACTTCTCCTGATTCTGTCATGTCCCAAGGCAAGGGCATGGATTAACATTGGTTTTGTAGAAGCATAAAGTACAATAAATCGGGCAGGGGTCAGAAATAAAAACAGAGAAGCAGGCGGTAAAACATCCTTATGTGAATTTGGATGATAAATGTCATTAATGATTTTAAGCAGTGAATATCATGGTTTGACTCATGTGTTGGAAGGATTACTCATTTGAAGTTAGATTAGATGAGGACAAGTAAGAAGGAAAGTAATCAGTTAGAAATTAGTTCCACTAGGGCAGATTTATGTTTTCTCATGATGGTATTGCCAGTATCTAGCACAAATCTTGGCATTCTGTAGGTACTATATATAGTATATATGTGTATATATAGATATATACACAAGTATATATAAATATGTATGTATAAAAAATAAATAATCTAGTGGCTACAAATGATAGGTAACAATATAAAATCAGTTCTAGATTATGTTAGGGCAAATGAACCAATTTATTGATTGACCCTGCTAAAACTAAATTTTAAGAACATATTTCTGGAGAGATTAACCATGGGGTATCTACGTGGAGGCATATATCTTTAAATCTGAAATCATGAGGCAGTGAGTGTCTGGGGTAGCCACACTAGGTCCTGTGAAGTTGTGAGGGGGCAGAAATTGTAGGTAAGCAGAAGACACGAGGAAAGAGAAGAGACGTATAGGGAAAGAGGAGCAAGAGGAAAATGGAGTGACTCTGTGGAGGGAAGGAGAGCAGAAGAAAGAGCTCATTCAGCTAATGAGAAAGAAACAGAAAATAGCTGACTCCAAAGTCACCTCGGCTTCCATCTTGGTTTCAGCTCCAATCTATATGTAACTTTCTTTTTTTCCAGAGAGAGGGTTTCACTCCTGTTGCCCAGGCAGGAGTGCCGTGGCACAATCACAGCCCATCGCAGCCTCAACCACCCGGGCTCAAGAGATCCTCCTGCCTTATTTTCTTATTTTTTTGTAGAGATGAGGTCTCATTATGTTGCTCAGTCCTGTCTCAAATTCCTGGGCTCAAGCATTCTTCCCACCTCAGCCTCCAAAGTGCTGAGATTACACACTGTGCCCAGCCTAGGTGTAATTTTATAGTTCCCATCCTATTACTTCAGGAAATTTTTGCAGGTCTGCATTCTGCAACCACAAGGGGCTTGGAAAAAGCACTTTTTGGATGTCTTTACAAGCATATTCCTTGAGCAAAGGAGAAGGGGTAACGAATGGAAGAGACAGGCATGAGAAGAGATTTGCGTTCTCAATCCATGCGGAAGGAAAAGATATTTGAAAGCATTTTTGCTTTTGTAAATTGAGCATGTGTAGCCACCTTTCCACTTGACAAAATGCTTCTGGAAAATCTCCTGCCAGCTGATGGTACTTCAGATCATGTATCACAAAACAAAAGAAAACAGCATGTTTAATTCACAAGGCACTTTATCCATGAATGAAACCAAAAAGTGGACAACAGCCAACAGCAGGATCAAGGATGGGCCTAGGCACTGAAGTGATTTCCCGAAAGTCCCTTTTTTCCTCTCTCTGTTTTCTTCTCTTTGCCTTTCAATTCTCTTTTATCAAGTCTGTCCCCTACATATGCTCATGGGTCATTCTATCAAAGAAGAAAGGCAAACAGGTATATCACCATGGAGAGCCACCTGGTCATTCCAGGAATCTTACAGAGCATTCCACTGTGTGTTTGGCACTGTGCTCTGTGTTGAGATTATAGAGATTAAAAACACAGTTTTTCCCTTTACGAGCTCAGTCTGGTGGAGGAGCTCAGGTAAGCAATAAACACATAAGAACTAGAGGATAAAACATTTCTGCTGTAACAGGCACGGGGTGCTATTGGGACCCAGGGGAGGAGCTCTTAACTCCTTTGTGTGGTAGGGAGTCTTTCAGGGAGAGCAGTTTAGCTGCCTTAAAGGAGAAAGGGAAGATAAAAAGGTAAAAAAAAGAAGGGAAAAGAATTTTTAAAAGTTAATATAGGCATTTAGTAATTCCTCCCAGGTACATTTAGAGATAGGATAATTCTGAACTTGGATGAATGAATGATGGTATATCAGGCATCTTAGCAACAGAGATATTTTTGGATCAGTAAGCCTCCTTGATGCCCCTCAGATCACACCATACACACTACTCCTCTGTAAGTCTTATGAGGACAGAGCTTTCCAGCCCACTACAAGCCTGCTGTCTGCTCTGGCTAATGTCTGTATGTAGGAGTATTAAGGTAAGGAGATATTAAAAGGAAAGTGACTGTACTTCTGCAGCCGGAATTAATTCAGTTCAATGAGTTCTTGTGGATACCTATGGTTGACTTATTTGCCTTCCCCACTGGGCTATAAAGACTCAGAGTGCTAGAAACTAGTCTAATTAATCTTTATATTCCTGGGAAGCTAGCAAAGAATAGGGAACAGAAAAAGAATAAAGATTGCCATATGAATGGAAGCTCTATACCCTGTCGGGAACAAAGATATTAAAGCAAAACAAGACAAAACAAAACAAAAAAATCCACGAGGTTCCTGACCCCCCTCAGGCTATAAGAGAGACGGAATGGTTGCCATGAATACATTTACAAATAATGCAAAGCAGAGCAAGGAGGTTTTACTTCAAGGACATCCGTTGGGGGTTCAAGAGAGGAAGAGACAATATTTAAACCGGAAAGCAGCCAAGGTTTGGGAAGGAAAATGACATTTGCACAGGATCCAAGAGATAAGGGTAGGAATTTGACAACTGGGTTGGACAACTGGGAGGAAAGAGAATCTTGAGTAGGGATGGAGAAAAAGCAAAGGCACCACAAGGCAGAGAAGTGCAGGGCTTCTTCAGAGCAAGCTTTGCAATCTGGTGTGGGGCATGAGAAGTCATGGAAGATACAAGCTGGGAGAGGGAAGCATGTCCCATGTGTCACAGGGCCTTGTGATGATTAGTTCTATGTATCAACTTGGCTAGGCTATAGTATTCACTTATTTAATCAAACAATAATCTGCATGTTGCTGCAAAGATGTTTTGCAGATGTGGTTAACATCCACAATCAGTTGACTTTACGTTAAGGAGATTACTCTCAATACTGTGTGTGGGGTCTCCTAGTATCAGCTGAAGACCGTAAGAGCAAAAACATATTTCCCAGAGAAGAGGAAATTCTGCCTCAAGACTCCAGCACTGACACCTGCTTAAATTTCCAGTCTGCTAGCCTAACCTATTAATTTCAGACTCAAGACTGCAACATTGATTCCAGACTGAGTTTCTAGCCTGCTGGCTTGCCCTACAAATTTTGGACTTGTCAGACCCCAAAACTACGTGAGTCGGATCCTTACAATGAATTTCTTAGTGTGTGTATGTGTGTGTGTGTGTGTATAGTGTGCATATGTGTGTGTATATATATGCACACACTTATATGCACACACTTAACCATATATTATATATATACACCCTATATTATATATATACTGTATATGTATATACCTGTGACACAATCTCAATCAACCATTATATTCAAATTCTCAGAAATAAGGCTGCTGTTATTTCATGACATCGTTCATGAAGCTCTTACTCCCCAGAATGAACTATGCCTTTATTCATTTCTTCTCCCTCTCTGCCTCTGTCTTGTGAGGCTGAAAAATTCCTATACCCTATATTGTATATATACCAGATATAAATACATGCACCATATATTATATATATATACACACACCACATATATACATATATCAATTCTGTTTATCACACACCTTATCAGTTCTGTTTCTCTGGAGAACCATGACTGATACTGGCTTCCAATGCTATGTTAAAAAGTGCAGAGCTTGCATAGGTGGTGGTCTGCTGCTGCTGCTACAGACAATGCTGCCACCCTGCCTGCTCATCTTCATCTTGTGACAGAGGGAGAATTTAAGAAACATTAAATCTTCTCCTGTCTTTGGGGATCCTACAATGCTCCTGAGTTTTCCACATTATAAAGCATTTAAGTAAACAGCACTGGGAATTGCTTCCAGATACAGAGAACAAAAGTTGTCATTGAAAGCTTCTAAAATAGATTTCCCCTCCCCTAGCATCAAGCAGTGCTGTTATTATGATCACTAGAATCCCCAAACACAGCTCTGTTACACCAAAAATCTTCAAGTGTAATTATGTATCAAAACACAACAGAATTGTTTTTGTATTTTCTAAAAAGATGTCATCCAAACAGATTTTTATCATTTCTATTTTTTACAGCTACTTTGAGGTTTTCATGGTGTCTTTTTACTGAAGAGTTCAAAATGTGCTACTGACATTATAATATTAATTTATCATTCAGTCGAGTTAACTTCAATGAGCATTTCTCAGTGTTGCACTAGGTGCTATAAGAAGCATAGAGAAATACATAACATCCCAGCTATCCAAAATGCTGGGGAGAACTTCATTAGAGATAGCCAGGTTTATTCATTAGCTCCACAATTATTTATTGAGTGTCTACTGTGTGACAGGCACCCTGGGAGATTGGAAATAAAGAGATGAATCAAATATGGTGCCTGCCATCAAAAGACTTACAATAGGCGAGAAACAGACATATTAACAAAAAGTACCCAGACTGTTAGACATTCTTCACTGGTGTTTTATGTAGGTGACACTCCAGGTGAGTTTTAAACCATAGATAGGAATTTTTCAGCCTCACAAGACAGAGGCAGAGAGGGAGAAGAAATGAATAAAGGCATGGTTCATTCTGGGGAGTAAGAGCTTCTTGAACGAAGTCATGAAATAACAGCAGCCTTATTTCTGAGAATTTGAATATAATGGTTGATTGAGATTGTGTCACAGACTTAATACAATGCCTGGAAGAGAGTAACTATTATTATGAAATCAGCATGGAAGATGCTTAAAGTGTGAAAGAAGTAGTGACAAGAGATGAATGAAGCTGGAGGGATTGAGCAAGTTCCACATTAGGAAGAGCCATGAATCAGACTAATGAGATTAAATTTTAACATATAGGCAATGGGGAGTCACTTCAGCTACAGCTGCTTTTGTTTTCTAACTGCTCCTTAAAAAGGTTCTATTACATTTTACTGTTCTCTTTGCCTATAAGCCCTTTTTTCCAAAAAACACCCAACAATGAAAAGTTCAAACCCACATGACTTTACTGGTGAATTATATCCAACATTTAAAGAAGTAACACAAATCCTTATAAAATCTATTTTTTTTCAACAAATAAAAGAAGAGGAAACACTTTTCAACTCATTATCTGAGGTCAGTACTATTTTGATTCTAAAATCAGGTGAAGACATCACAAGGAAAGAAAAGTACAGGCTAACATCCTGTATGAATATTGATATAAAAAATTCCTCAACAGCCGGGCGCGGTGGCTCACGCCTGTAATCCCAGCACTTTGGGAGGCCGAGACGGGCGGATCACGAGGTCAGGAGATCGAGACCATCCTGGCTAACACGGTGAAACCCCGTCTCTACTAAAAAAATACAAAAAATTAGCCGGGCGAGATGGCGGCCGCCTGTAGTCCCAGCTACTCGGGAGGCTGAGGCAGGAGAATGGCGGGAACCCGGGAGGCGGAGCTTACAGTAAGCTGAGATCGTGCCACTGCACTCCAGCCCGGGCGACAGAGCGAGACTCCATCTCAAAAAAAAAAAAAAAGAAAAAAAAGAAAAAAAAAAAAAAAAAATTCCTCAACAAAATTCTAGGGAATTGAATCGAGCATCATATAAAAGCATTAGACACCATGGTCAAGTGGGATTTAACCCAGGAATCCAAGGTTGGTTTAACATACAAAAGTTAATTAACGTAATAGACCATATTTACAAATTAAAGAATAAAAACCACATGATTATTTCAATAGACAGAGTAAAAGCATATAACAAATTCCACATCCTTTCATGAAAAAATACCCAACAAAGTAGGGGTATGATGGAATTTCCATAACGCGATGAAAGACATCTCTGAAAAACCCATAGCCACTGTCATAGTTAACAGGGAAAAACTGGGTGCTTTCCCCTATGTTGAGGGACAAAACGAGGCTGTCTGCTCTTGCCACATCTTTTCAACATTGTACTGAAGATTCTAGTCAGTACGATTAGGCAATAAAAAGAAATAAAAGGCATCATTGTTGGAAAGGAAGAGGTAAAACAATTTATATTTGGAGATGTCATGATCTTGTAAATAGAAAATCTTAAGGAATCTGATAGAAAAATATCAGTGCTAATAAATGACTTCAAGTAAAGTTGCAGGATACAAGATCCACATATGTAAATCAATTGTATTTCCATATGTTATCAATGAATAATGTGAAAATGATCTTCAGAACCAGTGCAATCCCTGCCACAATTCCATTGGCCTTTTTTTTTTTCCCTCAGAAATTGAAAAGCTGATTCCAAAATTCTTATGGGGTTACAAAGGCCCCTAAATAGCTAACATCATCTTGAAAAAGAACCAAGTTTTACAATTCCTGATTTCAAAATCTAAGTTATAAGACAGTGTGATACTAGCTTAAGGATACACATAGAGATCAATGGAATGGAATTGAGAGTCTAGATATAAACTCACACATGTATGGTCAATTAATTTTCTACAAGGGTTCCATAACAATTTAATGGGGAAAGAACAGTCTTTTCAACAAATGGTGAGGAGATAACTGGCTACCCACATAACAAAGAATGCAGTTGGACTCCTACCTTACAACATATTAAAAAATTATCTCAAAGTTTATCAGAGTCCAACCTTTATTTCTCGTTTTATTTTATTTTATATATTTTTCGAGGTGGGGTATTTCTGTGTCACCCAGACTGCAGTGCAGTGGCACAATCATAGCTTATTGCATCCTCAAACTCCTGAGATCAAGGGATGCTCCTGCCTCCGCCTACTGAGTAGCTGAGACTGCAGGCATGTGCCACCACACCTGGATAATATTTTACTTTTTTGGAGAGATGGGTCTCACTATGTTGCCCAGGCTGATCTCAAATTCCTGGCCTCAAGCTATCCCCCTATCTTGACTTCCCAAAGTTCTGGGATTACTGAGCACCCCAGAACCCCCAAAACCTTAAGTTTGTGGAAGAAAGCACGGGAGTAAATTCTCATAACCTTCTGTTAGGTAATGGTTTCTTAGAAGGGACACCAACAGCACAAGTGACAAAAGAAAAAAAATGCAAATTTGACCACATCAAAATTAATGTGCTACAAATGATAACATCAAGGGAGTAAAAAGACAATCCATAGAATAGGAGAAAACATTTGCAAATTATATAACCAATAATCACATATATTTGTGTCCAGAATATATAAATAACTCAATAGTTTAAAAATATAATATAAATTTAAATGGGGATTTAGACAGATGTTTCTCAAAAAAATATAAACAAATGGCCATCAGCACATGAAAAGATACTCACCATCATCATTCAAGAGCAATGCATATTAAAACCACAATTGTATGCTACTAACACTCACTAGGGTAGCTAAAATAACAAAGACAAACAGTAAAAAGCATTGGCAAGGATGTGGAGATATCAGAATGCTCATTCATTGCTGATGGGATTGAAAAATGGTACACCTGCTTTGGGAAAATTTGGCAGTTCTTCAAAAGGTTAAACATAGTTACCATATGACCTAGCGATTTCCGTCCTAGTTATACAAAAACTTGTGCATGGATCTTATAACAGCATTGCTCATGATAGTAAAAAACTAGAAAGAACCCAAATGTTCATCAATTGATGAGCGGATGAACAAAATGTGGTATAGCCATACAATGGAATATTATCCAACGATAAAAAGGAATAAAGTACAGATACATGCTACATGAATAAACCCTAAAAACATTATGCTAAATGAAAGAAGTCAGTCACAAAAGACCACATATTGCAAGATTTCATTTATATAAAATAACCAGAATAGGCAAATATATAGAGACAGAAAATAGATTAGTGTTGCCTAGGGCTGAGGATGGTGGTAGTAGAGAGTAAATGCTTATGGAGAGTGAATGCTAATAAAGGATTTCTTAGGGGAGATATCCAAATATTTTAAACTTAAATGTGGGTGATGATTGCACAATTCCATAAATGTACTAAAAATAATTAAATTGTAAACTTTATAAAGATAAATTTTATGGTCTGTAAATTATAAATCAATAAACATACTTAAAAGACAACAAACTATAGAAAGTAAGACATGGATATTATCGTGTGAAATAGAATCGGCATAGAAAGCTTTCAGCATCCTTCAAGAATAGACAAGATTTAGATAACAAGTGAGATCACAGAAAATTCCTTGGGGAAGCCAGTGCAAATTCTTACATTCCTAAGAATGTATTCTTTTACTTATTTATTTTATTATTACTATTTTTAAGACAGAGTCTCACTCCATCACCCAAGCTGGAGTGCAGTGGCACAATCTGGGCTCACTGCAACCACTGCCTCTCAGGTTCAAACAATTCTCATGCTTCAGCCTCCCGAGTAGCTGAAATTACAGGTTCTCGCCACCAAGCTTGGCTAAATTTTGTATTTTCAGTACAGACAGGGTTTTGCCAAGTTGGCCAGGCTGGTCTTGAACTCCCGACCTCAAAAATCCATCTATCTCCACCTCCCTAAGTGCTGGAATTACAGGCATAAGCCACCATGCCTGGCCCAAGAATGTATTCTTTTAATGATACAGATGAGATAGTGACCCCCAAAAGAAGAGAAAACATGTTTTCCTCATTTCTATTGTCTTTTTGCAAGACTTGGTAGGGTTTACTTGGGTACAGTCCAAATAAGTAGTGCCTCAAGTGATAGAGTAATAGCAAATCATTAAAGATGTCTGTCAGGACAGAGCTCCTTACAAGTCTGGCTTTCTCACTCTAGTTTCTCTTCCTAAGTGATTTAAAACATCTCCAAGTGGAGTTCCAAGAAGCAGAATAAAGTGGCTAAGAAATGCCCCACTGGAAGCACCCTATTACTGCCATCTATCATTTGCTCATTCCATTCTGAAGTCTGACTGAATCCAAGCAGACAAGAAGATTTACCAGATTTAGAAAATAGCTTTTACTCTGCACCAGGCATTTGAACCGGAAAAAGCAACTCAATATGCATGGACTGTTTTTCCTCTCCCCTGAAACTGTGTGGTTATTAAGAGGAAACTGTGAGTGTGGGTATGTGGAAGGTAGCTGGTGTCATAGACAGTGCACTGTGGGCATGGTTCAGGTTCCTTTTCCCAATCCTGTGATCGCTAACAGTGTTATCTTGGGCAAATCACTACTGAATCTCAGTTTCATCCTTTGAAAAATGACAATATTCCCGACCTTACCGGGCTGGTAGGTGGGCCAAATATGATAACAAATATTTATTAAGAATTAACTTAAGAAATATTTATTCTTGCAATACACCTAATGTAAATGATGAGTTAATGGGTGCAGCTCACCAACATGGCACACGTATACATATGTAACAAACCTGCATGTTGTGCACATGTACTCTAGAACTTAAAATATAATAAAAAAAAGAAATATTTGTTAGGAATTTACTTTTGTTTAGAGCATTGGGAACACAAATAATTTGAAAATGGTCCTTGACTGACAAAGGTCACAGTCTCATGTGCAAGTGCTTTCTGAAGTATAATATATTGATCAAATATGTTATTTTTGCTTTCCTTCCACGTGAATTGCTCCTTACTGCACAAAATTTTTCACTTGGGTTTCACAGGCTGTCAACCTATTTGAAGGCTATTGGCTGATTTATTAATGTAGTCATATATAAACCCTTGAGAGCATAGATTCACAAATTCAAAAAGAGTTGAATTTCCAGGCCCTAGAGTTGCATACAGCTCATTGGAGAAGCTGTCCTTTGTCCTTTGTGTTTACCCATCATTTTTAGTGTGCAGTAGGAATAAGAAAGTACAGATTTTTAAACAGGGCCAGTTTTAATGAAACACTAATTTTCCTCTATGGTAAGTAGTTTAAAATAGGATTTGTGTCTTAAAACAAACAGATAGTAGAATAGAAGCAAAATTTACATGAAATTTTAATATTTCACTTTGAGTCTTCAGAATAGCACGCAGGCTCCCAAAGAGTGTGATGCTTGAAATGTGGTGGACACATTTCAAATATCTTAGCTCAGAGTTGTGAGGTCTGACTCTGTGGATTTTTTATTGCACAACTTCAGGGCTACCATTCACATAGATTCTTATTTGAACAGTGGAGTTGTGCAACAGTGGTAACCGTTTAGCTGCTCATCCAAGGGAAAAAGTCATGGTAGACTAAGTCCATAAAATCATGCTGCCCAGGCAATGGCCTTCTCCTAAACTTGTTCAGGATGAGCAGTTTTGATATATTTCTATTATGCTGTGAACAGTAAAAAAGAAGAATGTCTAACAGCAGATGTTAAAAGTTACTTCCAGAGGTGAGGGGTGGACTAGTTAACCTGTCAAATGCCTTCCTGTCCTTACTGACTTTTGTGAAGTGAAGCAAATATGGCAGTCATATAGCAGTCATACAATTCTCAAAACACACACACACACACACACACACACACACAATCTTAATAATAGCAGGGATCATTATTCAACATCAGAGCTGATACTATCACTTTGAGGAAATAATTAGGAGAAAAACACTATTCAGTATTTATCCAGAGAAGCACAACAATCCACTGTGGGAAGCAAAGCAGCAATGAACTGGCTGGAAAGGCACCTTCTTTGTTTTATCTCATCCCACATTTCTTAAAGGGCAAGTAGTAAAGCATAAAAGCTTTTGCGGAAATCACTTCCCATTGTCTGAAGACCACAGGATTGCTACTTAAATAAAAAGCTCAGAAATGACCTGACTTCCAAAGTTCCCTGAGACTCAAGACTTCAAAACATACTGCATTCATCATACAAAGATAAACGATGGGATGCCCTTATCCCCAGAAAAGGCCTATATATAGGGGGTGATCAATAATGTTTGATGAATGTCTGGAAAGGAATAGGTTAATGCTGACATTGAATGTTTGTTTTAGAAGCTAGCAATCAAGTTTGTAGATTGCTGCTCATGGCCACCATAGCTTCATCAAGGCATAAAGAGGTTATATTTCGCACATCAGTCCATTCTACTATTGTAAAAAGTTAATAGTTTGATGAGATGCAGTGGTTTTTAAAAGTGGAGATGGGAACCTCTGGAAGTGTATGAGAGTAGAGTAGCTATCCATAACTGTCCACTGGTGGTATGTATATGTCTCCCAAGATAATACCTCTCCAGTTACTCAATTCATTTTCCTTTAGAAAGACACTAATTTTGTGCTCCCTTAACTCAAAGTCACTGGCGAAAAAGTACCATGGCCTCTTTTATTCTGCAGCACTAATGTACAGGTTGAATATCCCTTATCCTCCAAAAATGTTTGGGACCAGAAGTCTTTTGGAGCTCAGATTTTTGTAATAATTGCATTATACTTACTGGTTGAATGGTTGAGCCTCCTTAATCTGAAAATTTAAATCTAAATCTAAACTCTCCAATGAGCATTCCCATTGAGTGTCATGTTAACGCTCCAAGTTTCTAACTTTGGAGCATTTCAGAGATTCACATTAGGAATGCTCAATTTGTATCAGTAACCAATTTACACTCCAAATCTTTGGTGCAGCTGGAAGAAAATAGTTTATTCTCTACTAGAGTTTCAGGAATTTTTACAAATTTATAAATCACAGTTTTCAAATCCAAACTGTTTATGATTAAGTTTGACACGCTTGTTTCTATTAGATCGTGTGCTTCCTGAAGGGTCTCATTACATACATTTTTGTACCCCTGGAATCCAGTAAAATGTCTGACACATAACAGTGGCACAATAAATAAATAAATATTTGTTTAATTGTTGAATGAATGGATGTAATAACGTGCAATTCTTCAATGGAAAAAAACCTGGAACCGTTTGCTCGGTACTGACTTGGGAAAATCTGGCAAGTTTTCCTTTCTCCCTCCTTACAATTCTTAGGGCTTGTAACTTTCATTCAACTTTTCCCCTCAACTATTTTCACTTTTCCCCACAGGCCATCTATATTAATAAGGATTCAATTTAGCTGCTCTAGCAGAAATCTGGCTACAGTGGTTTAAACAAATAAGAAGTTTGTTTTTCTCCCATAACAAGGAGTCTGGGGTAGGCAGACCTGAGTTACTGCAGCTACTCAACCAAGCTCCTTCTTTCTTCCTGCTCTAGGATCCTTAGCACAAGACGTCTGCCCACAAGACATCTGCCATCCTGGTTACAAGATGGCTGCCCATTCCTACAAATTGAGTGGAAAGAAGGGTGCAGGGCAACATGAAAAAAGCAAATGTCAACTGTGACTTTCTCCTTTTCAAGAGGCTTTCAGAATGTCCTCTGGCTATATCTCAACTTCTGTTTATGTCTCAATAGCCTGAACTATGTTACATACCCATCCCTTGCTACAAGATAGTTCTGAGAAAATAGGTGATTTCATGTTGAGCACATTGGCTTTCAAATTAGAATTAAGAGTCCTGTTCATAAGGAGGAGTGCCCATCAGTGTCTGCTATTCCACTATATGGCATCACCACCCACCCTAGAAGCACCCTGGCTGGCAGAGCATCAAGGATCTTCTGACTTCACTGTCCTGTTCCAATTAACCAGAGTCCTATTAGTCTCATCTCTCTGCATTACTCCTTATTTCAACCATGCTCAAATTGTTGCCGTGGATTCCAGATGTAATGTCTGATCCACGTACCATTCCCACTTTTCCATCTTCTACCTGCAAATATTGTCCCTATTTGTCAAGTCTCCACTTAAACCTTATATACTCAATGAAGCATCCTTACTTCCCCTGGTTAAAATGAATTCTGAATTTTGGTGTATACATGGCTCATAATACAGTTGTGAATGAACCTGTTTCACTAGAAACAAAGACAAACCCTTGTCTTCACTTTTATTGCAGTTCAGTGTCTAGCAAAAGAGAAGTCCTTTATAAGTATCTTTTGCACTAAAGTGATGCTATTCTGATTCTTCCAGCATTTTCTGGGCTTCTTATTCTAATCAACACTGTGGCTCCTGTGCTATGCTCTTTGTACTGCATCTACAGCCTTTTGTAAATGCCTGTTACAACACAGATGCAAAACACAGACGTGAGCTGAACTGTTCTCTCTCCCTTAGCTTACTCTCTGTATTACCCACCCATTCTCTGATGCTGGGAGAAAAATCTTTTGTGGAAACCTTTTCTGGTGGCTGAACTAAGTATTGAAGGAAACCTTCAACTGTTCTTTCTGACTAACTTTTTTCTGGACTGAAGGCTGTAAGACACAAAATTACCAGATGTGGCCAGATAACAAAAGATCAAAACACCGACATTACAATATTATTAAATGAGAATATAACTGTGTCACTTCGAAAGGAATATAAAGCTTTTTCCATGATGCAAATGCTCTGTATATAACACACAACAACTTTATTTCCTATTCATTTCTGGATTTTTCCACACAAAAGAACTAGTCCAGAAGTTGTTTCCTCCTAACAGTAGAGTTATTTTTAAAGCAGGTATTCTCGTAAATGAACTCTGTTGTGCTTGCTTTCTAACACTGCATTCTGTCAAAAAATTTTTAAAACACACTGTTAGTATGTTGGCATACTGCAGCAAAATTCAACTTCCTCCTATGATTTTCTTTATTAAAAAATATTTGCATACGGAATTCTTGGCAGAGGATTATAGCTTTCCTAATTTTGAAGTGAGCCAAGCAAAGCGACATGTAAACTGGCAGAGGTGACTTTAAATCTTTTAGCCCTACTGTTGACTTTCTTAGAGATTATGTAGAATTAAAGTTGACCCATGAACAACACAGGTTTAAAGTGTACAGGTCCACTTATCCCAAATTTTCTTCTGCCTCTGTCACCCCTGAGACAGCAGGACCACCCCCTTCCTCTTCTACTTCCTCAACCTACTCAACATGAAGACAACAAAGATGAAGAGCTTTATGATGACCCACTTCCACTTAATAAATAATAAATATATTTTTTCTTCTTTGTGATTTTCTTAATAACATTTTCTTTTATCTAGCTTACTTTATTGTAAGAAGACAGTATATAATACATATTCAGATATGTGTTAATTGATCATGTTATCTGTGAGGTTTCTGAACAACAGTAGGCTATTAGTAGTTAAGTTTTGCGGGGGGAGTAAAAGTAATATTCGATTTTGAACTGTGCAAGGGTTTGGCACCCCTAATGCCCATGTTGTTCAAGAGTCAACTATGTTTCTACTCCCTTGCTGTTTTCGTGATACCTCTGGTGCAGAATACATTGTGTTGGTGCCCTAGTTTGAACAATGACCGACCTGGGAGGGAAGACTATGTGACTTCAGGTAGCACTACTCAAGATTGTCCAGGAAAATGTTGCCGTAAAGGAAACTGACCTAAGATGCCCTTCAGGCCCAGCCTTCCATAGGTCCAGAAAGTATTGTATACTCTTCCCAGAGGCAAGAGCCCAGGAGGCTATAACTTTCTGAGGCTTTCTGAGGAGGCTTTCTGAGACTACTCCTTACTCTCTCTTCTTCCCTAACTCACTCTGCTTTCCTTTCCTTCCTATGTCCCCTCCACTAAACTGGGGGGATTCATCCAATCTGAGAAAATGCCAAAAGTATCAGAAACCTGAATAAACAAATTACTTCTAAAAGACTTATTCACTAAAATAAAGTCATCTTCGGGAAACTTTGCTCAATTCTTTCTGCCCTAGTTTAGAGTAAGTTTCTTCTCTATTATATATATTCTCAAAGCTCTCTATCTGCACTGCTGGCTGCCATTTACCACCATATACTGCTCCAAGTTTCCCTCAACTAATATTCTGAGAGCTCTCTGAATCCAGGGTACTGTGTCCTAGTAACCTTAGTATTCTCGGTGTTTAGGTAACTGCAGGAAACACAGTAAGAGCTCAATAAATGTTTAATAAATGATTGAAGAGTAAATTTTCTAGGTATAGCTTATACTACACACATACACATACAAATGCATGTATAAAAATACATACACATTTAGCTTTGTTTAGATTGATATCTTTGACAACCAAAAACTAGAAAAATTCTGTATCTGCCAAAGAACGTGGAACTACTGTATTCAGACAGAGACCTAAAATGTTAATATGATGTTGTTAAATATATCTCACAAGCTTCAAAACAAAGATCTAAAATGTAAGTGGGTGGCAGAAGTAGGGAAACCAATTGCCACAAAGCTAATTTTCAAGAGAGCAAAAATGCATGTGAAATCATATTCCAAGTAGTAGAGCAATCTGTGAAACGCCTACTCCTCCCAATGAAAATGCATTCTTCATATAAAAGATTTAACTGTAACTTTAATAGGCACACATATCACATTTAAGCACTGTCTTAAGTTAAATAATACCCTCTTATACTCAAATATATCCACAGTCCCTGAAAGTCATAAGAATTTTTAAAAGATGAATATTTTTAAAGTTAGCTAAAATAAACATAAGGATTCCTATAAACAGTAGGAAAACAAGACTGATTTCTGTATTTTTGCATTATAAAACAATGCCATTTTTACTTTTTACTTTTTTTTGGTATAGTACAAATTGAGACATTTAACACATTCTGCAAGTTTTTCTTACATGATTCAAGAATCTTCAGTTCTTTTGACATTTAAATTATATTTTATGCTGCTTATGTAATGATGTGTCATTCTTTGCATTTAATTTGTAGTTGTAAAAGTTGTGTTGAGCCCTTTGTTTCCTGATTCTTTATTTTAAATCCAAGAGGCTTCGCTGACCTTTCCTGGTTCCTGGCCCTCTCTGAGGTGGTTTCGAGTGGCTGGCCTTCCTGGATTTGCAAGATTGGCACTACACAGGAAGTGAGTGGCAGTTGGGGTAAATCCCGTGCTAACAAACACTGCTCTCCACCCTTTGCATCATTTTTAATTGGGTGATAACAGTTTAAAACAAGCATCAAGAACAGTCATCAAAAGGAAAAAAAGGTTCCTCTTTTCAAGGCATTTACTGCTTCATCCTGTATTTATTTGTGTACCTGTCATTTTTCCTAAGGCAAAAGCTACGTTTGATCTGCTTTGAATCTGCTTCAGTACCTAACATTCTGTCTTAAGTTAAATCTAGTGAGATCACTGCCCTCATCACCATCACAGCAGCTACAATTTACTAAGTGCCTCACATAGGTGAAGAATGGTCTAATGTCCAACATATACACAATGGGATGCCTGATGAAAAATCTTTTCTTTTAAAACATGTTCACCTCTTCTCTGACTAGAGCTGGGGAGTCAGCAGATACCTGGCTCTGGTGCAGATGTGGTTTTTGTATGTTTGGCTCATGGTTTTTTTTTTTTTTTTTTTTGGTGGTGGGGAGGGAGGTTTACTTAAGTGGCTATTTTGAGTAATGCTCACTTATTTCTAGGGGGATGGTATAGTAGGCAGAAGGATCTCAAAAGATGCTGATTCCCTAATCCCTTAGAATTCGTAGATATGTTACATTAAATGGTAAAAGAGACTTTGCAGATATCATTAAGGTTACAGACCTTATGATAGGCAGATAACATTGGAATATCCTGATGGACCCAATCTAATCCCATGAGCTCTTAAAGTAGAGAACATTCTCCTACTGGAGGCAGAGAGATGTGGAAAGCCCAGGAGATTCAAAGCATTGGAAGGGTGTACCTTTGCTGGCTTGAAGATGGAGGGAACAATGGGATGAGGAAACTGGCCAGCATTAAGGAGCTGAGAGAGTTTCCTGGTTGGTTTTTGGCAAGAAAACAGCGACCTCAGTCCTACGGACACAAGGAACTGAATTGTGCCAACAATCTTCGTGAACTTAAAGCAACTTCATCCTTAGAACCTCCAGAAAGGAAGGCAGACATGCTGACACATTGATTTCGGCTTGGAGATTCCAAGCAGTTGAACCATGCTGTACTTGGACTTCTGATGAATAGAAACATGAGACAATAAGTGGTTGGTATTCTAAGCCACTTAATTTGTGGTAATTTGTAACAACAACAATAGAAAACAAATACAGAGGTTGTAATTAGACCTTTTGGGTCCCAATACAAGCTGCCTTTCTCAGTATACCTTTGATATGTTGATAAAGTAGAGAGAAAACAAGCACATTTTTATGGTGGTCAAAGAGCTTCCTTAGCTAAAAGGAGAAAGATCAAGGCCCTCTCCCACTTGTTTTTTTGGAGTTCAGTGTTAGTAGAACCTATTCTAATGGCTGGAAAGGTTCTAGCTTAGGTCTGCTGGCAATAAAAGTTCTAAGGGGAAACACTTGAAAGAAGGCAAAGTCTGGCTTGGTGATTTGGGTTTAATATAAAAGTATAAAGTTTTATATATGTGCACATAAACGATAAGCCTGGTTGGACTATTTCTATTTGAGTAACTAAATTCAACAAACACTTGTTAGCCATCAGTGTTGTATTAATAAAATGTATTAATCCTACCTACCAGACAACCCAGTCCATCTGACATCTCTTTCCTGTATCTCTAAAAGCCTAGTCATTTTGCACTTCATCATGGCCCATATTATTCCTTTGTTTTTTTTTTTTTGAATCTGTAGACATAGAGTCTTGCTCGACCTTGCCCAGCTGCCCAGGCTGGAGTATAGTAGCATGATCTCGGCTCACTGCAACCTCTGCCTCCAGGGTTCAAGCGATTCTCCTGCCTCAGCCTCCCAAGTAGCTGGGATTACAGGCGCCCGCCATCATGCTCAGCTAATTTTTGTATTTTTAGTAGAGATGGGATTTCACTATGTTGGCTAGGCTGGTCTCAAACTCCTGACCTCAGGTGATCCACCCACTTTGCCTCCCAAAGTGCTGGATTACAGGCATGACCTATGGTGCCAGGCCATTACTTTTTCTGTAGTGTTATATCATCTGGCTTTCGATTGCTTTATTTGTTAAAACCACCCACGTTTTCCTTGTGCTTTCCCAAAAGAAGGTAAGTTCCTCGAGAGTAGAAACTATGTATATTGTAATGGATTAAACTGTGGGCACTGAAGCTAGACAAGCCTAGCTTTGTAACTTAATATCTGTGTTTAAGTCAGCTAATATCACTGGACTTCAGTTTCCTTCTGTGTAATATGGAGACAGGAGTTCTCCAGCCTCATATTCATAGAAGAATTACATTCATTTATAAGTATAAAATACTTAGAATAGTTCCTGATACACAATAAGTGCCCACTATAAATCAGCTACATATTTGATTTCCCAGAATAGTGTTTATCACAGTGACTAGAAGATATTAGATATTCAGTAAATGTTAAAGTTTGGTTATAGAAAGGAGAGGGGAAAGGTAATAAAGAATATATGAATTTACAACTCTTTGCAATTTTCTATTTTTACCTCTTATTCCTTTGATGGGCTGGTAAAGATGGAACATAAGAATCTCTTGAGACTCTCAAGTGCCAATAACCTGATGATCTGGAGATTCCTTATGCTGTCCAGACTCTAACATTAGCCACTAGGGCAGCCTCAAGCAAGTCACTTAAGTGTTCCGAATCACGGATTCCACATCTCTATGTTAGGTATAATAATACCACTCAATTCAGCTCAGTCTTTCTAATTTCTAAATGAGTGGATTAGATGTGACTCAGATCCTGGTTCACCACACTTAGCACATAGCCTTATCCCTATTTCAGTGAGAAAATTAAAGCCATCAGACATGATCTCATCCAACTTTCTGCCACTATGAACAAACAAATCAAAATGCATGCTTATGTCACACTTCTCCTTTTTCAGTGTATGAGCTATCCCTCCTTTTAATCAGTCCTAACCTCTTTACTATGCTCCTGATCTCCTTCCTTCCTACACCCCATGAGACCTCGAAAGTGCCCAAAAGAGAAATAATCAGCATTAACCATCTACCATCAATTATCCTTCTTCCTTCTTGCCTCTTCAAATCAGCCGTCACTATGCCTATTTTCCCTCAGCCTGTGAACATTGCTGGTTTCTCCAATTCTAAAAACTCTACATTGATCCCACATCTCCTCTATCTAATATCTAATATTTTTCCTCTTTCATCCACACTTCTCAAAAACCCTTGCCATTTCCCTTTCTCTAACTGGATTTCCTTACAAGGATAGGAATTGATCTCATAGCAAAATCTAACATTTTACTATCCTAGTCCTCATCGAATTGCATTCTTCACAGCATCCCATATGTTGATTATGTCCTCCTTCTTAGACCTCCTTACTCTGTAATTTATTTGACTCCTTATTCTCCAGGTTCTCCTTCTGTCTCAACCATTGCTTCTCTGTCTCTGTCCTTCCCTGCCTCTGCTCACTTTCTGAACGATGGTTTGTCCCCCAGCAATCTGTTTGCATTTTGCATTCCACTTATCTTCCTTTTTGAGCATTTTTTTTTTTAGATGGAGTCTTGCTCTGTCGTCCAGACTGGAGTGCAGTCGTGCAATCTTGGCTCACTGCAACCTCTGCCTCCTGGGTTCAAGCCCAGCCTACCGAGTAGCTGAGCTTACAGGTGCCTGCCACCACGCCCAGCTAATTTTTGTATTTTTAGTAGAGATGGGGTTTCATCATGTTGGTCAGGCTGATCTCAAACTCCTGACTTCAGGAGATCTGCCCACTTCGGCTTTCCAAAGTACAAAGTACTGGGATTCCAGGCATGAGCCACTGTGCCTGGCCCCTTTATGAGCATTCTTACTGGCAGGGTGAGGGTGGGAAGAAAGAGGATCTCATCATTTCAATTGCCACTTTTAATTGAACGATTCACACATCTCTGAAATAGAAGATAAAAATGGGGTTCATTCTACTTTGGTTTTGGTCGAGGTCCTGGGAGAACAGATATCAACTAGTCCATGTTTCAGGATAAATGCTATAGCACCTGAACAGAACTTAAAGTAGAAAGGATATCTTAGATTAGGGTGGTACTAGTGGACCATTAAAAAGTGGAACTACATGGTGAGGGGTGGGAGGATGGGAGGGGACCATAAGTAGCCAGCCTACGGATACATACTGCTGACATCAAGGGAGCTGTCATTAGCATAGCTCAGTAGGCAGTTCTTCAATGAGCTCATGAAAGTACTGAGAAGAGAAAGAATCCCCTTGAAATATCTGAAACAACCAGAGCAACCCAATACCAGATTACATTGGTATCAGTCAAGAGAGATCTTTCCTGGCCCAATTTTTCCTCCCTCATTCCATATTTTTCATGCCCAAAGTTTGGGAGGACAGATTCTTTAGCTTAAAATGCAAACTTGAAATTTAACTACTATATGAAATCAGATATTTTAATTATCAAAATGAGAGTATTGGGGAGCAAAAAATGACCATGAGACTTCTATGGTTGCAGTCTCTCAAGCTGTACTTGTTAAGTATATGAATACATCTATATTACTGGCCTGATCCCTTCTCTGAGATTCAAGTTCATAATTCCAGCATCTGTATGTGTATCTCAACCTGCATGCCTCACATAGCCCTCAAATTGAGCACCCCAAACTAAATTTATCCACACCCAAACTTGTTTCTACCTCTATATGTCTTCCCAGTCATTGGCATCAATCATCCTTGATTTCCGTATTGCAATCAATATCTCCAAAAGCCAAGTCAATCTCCAAGCATTGCTCTGTTCTTCATACTCTATTCTTATCTTGTGCTAATTCGGATCTTCGTCATTGCTTCCCCAGATGGTGAGACTGACTTGTCTCTCTGACTCTGGTCTTGATATCTCAAATTAACTGCTGACACTGCGAATCCCTTCATTGGGGTTATCTGTAAAAAGTAAAAATCTGATGGTATAAAACTCTTCAATGATTTCTCATCACCTAAAAAATTACATCTGAGTTCTTTGTTAGAGTAATCTTTGTTCTTTAACTACCTGCCCATATTTATCTCAAGCTACATATTGCTTCCAATTATAAGCGCCAGCTATATTGATATGTCTGTCCACCCTCTGCTTCCACCAATATGTATCAACGCATGGGTGCTTGCTGCTTCACCGTCTGTTCATTCTGTTATTGATACCTTGGCATGTCTTTCTCATTCATCTACCTCATACCACCAAATTCTTCATCCTATAAGACTCAATTCAGGAGTCAACTTCTTCAGGAAGCCAATTCTAGTATTATCCTTTTGTACAGACTATGTAATTTTGCATGATATGACACAATTATATCTCTACAGATATGACTTCACACTGTATCTTTCTGTTTTATCTCCCTCACCTGATTATATTGCTTGACAGAAGTGACTGCATTTTATTTATCTATATGGCTATAAAGCCTAGACCAAACAAAGCATTTGGCACATGGCACACATAATAAACATTTTTGGAAAAAATGAAATAATTGTATAAAACAGTATTTTACAAACAACCTCTCATCACATTGTTTCATTTGACTCTCAGAACAAAATCATGAATTAAATATTTTTCACTTCTCTTTTTAAAATAAGGAAATAGCCTTAGATAGCATAAGCAACCTGTTAAAGACCACCAAATGAGTTAAGTGTAGCAAGGAATGTGTACCTATGCTTCCCAAGTCAAGGATCCATGTTCAGCCCAATGAGCCACAATGGTACCCTTTGGATGCTGAGTCCAAGTACATATGTACTTGGGATAACATGAGTAGGAGTTTCCTCCAGCCCTGAAACATCAAAAGGAGAAGAACCAAATACTTGTAAAAATAAGAGAGGCTCAAGAGAGAAGTGGTAAAAGGCCATGGTACCTTTGAGAGCTCTGCTATTCTAGGTACCACTTCTATCTTAGTGCCTTCAATTATAAAATAGAGAAGTTTTTAAAGGACCACATAATTGCATTGGCTTATTCAAAGCAACTCCATGGTGCCAGCTTTGTAACTATCTGCCTAAGACACAATTGTTTCTCTGGCTGAATCAGAGTATGTTTTCCCTAGGAAGACAGCATGGTTCTGGCACGACAAGAAAACTGAAAACTGTTCTTTTGGTTTCAACATATTCATCTGCAATCTCTATCTCATCTTAGAAAAGATTCCACTGTTTAAGGGCAGCCTTAAAAGTCTTTTTTTTTTCCATTTTTGCATATATAGTTTTGAGATAGGAACCTATGCATTTCTCTCTCTGCCTTTTTCCTATTGCCTTCTCTTCCATTGAAGCAAGAAGCAGGCCCTGAGCTCACTGTTCTCCCAGGGGAGAAATAGGGAAAGTCAGAAAACTTTTAGGACAGTAGATAAAAGGGACATATAAAGAGTGAAAGCCCAACTCCAGCTACCAACTCCCTTCCACTCCCCACCTTCCAGGTTGGGGGCCTAAGAGTACAAACGGCCTGGGCTCTGCTTCCCCAAAGTATATTGAGAAGGTAGCAAGACACAAGGAAGGAGATGGCTTCTAGGCAGACAGGATCAGAAGAAGACTTGCTTAAGATTCCTGGGCCCCAAGGACTACAAGAGGGCAACAAATGCTGTTAGAGTAAACCTAAAGAAGCTATGAGGATAGGAACAATAGACTTCTTATGGTCAAGTCAGCCTATGGACCCAATTACTCAAGACAAGGTTGCCCTATATTCATACTTGGCAGTAAGCCCAAGGAATTGTGACTCACTCTTGAGGGTGAGAATGCCAGAAAGATCTAAGCTTAAGTTTTCTACTAGGTAAGTAAAATAGGACTCAGAGACAGAAATTAGGATACATTAGTGAAAGTAAAGATGGTAATATTTACTGCATTCCCAAGTTTGTGAAATGAGATTCAAAAATAAGCAACAATAATAACCTTCATTGAGATTTCTTCAGATACTTGTTTGATGGTGATATCCAAAGCTGTCTCTAATATATGGGAAGTTGAGAGGATCACCTGGACCTTACAAATTTTGTGAGTCATTATATTGTGGGAAAATGTGAATAGCACTGTACAGAGAGAATCACTCACTGAAAAAAACAGAGGCAACCTTCCTGCTTCTGTATCTGAGTCCTTATCTTCCAATGTCCTCCTCCTCCTCCTATTTGTTTCACTTTAAACAAAATCCTAAAAACGCAACATTGGAGGAGATTGCTGGGGTTCCTTGTCCTTGGTGCAGGCCCTCAAAGCGAGTAGCCCTGGTATATCAACTCTTGCATCTCACTGCCACCTCAGAAGAAAAGAATGTCCAAACATAACATTTTCCAAGATATGCCACTGCTGAGCGCTATCTAAGTCCCCTAGTCCTAAAAAGCCTGTTAAACAAGTTGGATGACCTTGGTCTTCTCTGGTGTCTTTTTCTTGAATCATTGCTAAAGCCAAGAAGAGAAATGTTAAGTGCAAATGCACACACCGCAAAAATGTATGCTGGTGAGCCCAAGTTTCCATCAAAAGTTGCTCTGTGTGATCTGAAGACAACAAAAACAGTAGGTCTGAGGTACACAATTTCAAGACAGTGGGGGAAAAAGAGGGAGAAATAATATGAAAGAAATATTCCAGTCACACAGCCTCAGCAGGCCTTCATGTCTAACTTCCTTTGAAACTAAAAGGTCAATAAAACAATTATTTGTCTCTTTAAGAAGGGGGTCAGAGTTTATCTGTAGGCCTTTATAGCACCAACAACAAATGAGATCAGAGAAAAGTCAGTATAATTTATATTATGTTACTGTACTCCACACTCATCACCATCACAAAATACGGAGCACCAACACTGTGTCAGCCACCGAACATGAGTTGTCAATCCTAAAACTAGCCCTGCAAACTAAGTTTTATTATTCTGTTTTACAAATAAAAAAGAAACCTAAAATTCAGAGGATAACTTCCAGTTAGAAAGAAACAGAGATGGGTTTTGAACGTAGATTTATCAGACCACAAAGCTTATGTTCTCCCAGCTACACTGCAGTACTCTCCAACTGTCTCCTCTTCAGTGCAATAAGTAATGCTTGAATGTTCATTGAATATACTTAGTTTTTCAGGGACGCTGTAAAGTCAAAATGATCTTATAAAAAAAGGATCATGTCATTCTATTGTTCAGAACACACTAAGAAATTCTCATCACACCTAGAATAAAATCCAAATTCTCTTTCATAGCCCACAAGTGAAGGGCTCTTACCTAACCCTAAAGCCTCATCTCTACCTTCCCCATCAGTTGCTCTGCTCCAGCCCTCCTGCCTTTCTGTTTTACAAAGTTCTTCCTATTCCCTCATAGGGTTCCACACTGGTTTTTGCCTAGAAGGCTCTGCTCACAGATCTTGAAGTGGTTGTAACCTCACTGCTGAGAGGTCAGCTGACAGAGAGGCCTTGTTTACATTTGTGTTTGCTTGTTGACTCTCTCCCTACCTCTGGTATAATATAGGGTCTTGTGACAGGGACCATGTTTCTCATTCATTGTTCTATTCCCATTGCTTAGAATAGTGTCTGGTACATAGTAGGTTCTCAATAAATATTGTTGATTGAATTAATGTGTTATTCCTAAAAGAGTTCAAAATGTTAAACCATCATCCTTTCCCTGGTTAGAAATATATATTTGGCATTCAGAAAATATTGAAGGTTAATATTAGGATTATCTGATTTTGCCATTTTCATAGCCAACATACAAATATTTTTAATATAAGTGCTCATTTTCTCTCATATGTACAGACATTATAGATTCAGGACCTGTTTTCAATGTCATTAATACATTCTTTAAACATGATTTTTCATAAATATTAATGTTGTTTATAATTCCTTATTTTGATCTTCCAATTTTTTACATATTGGAAATAATAAGGTCAAATAAGTAGCTGCTTAGTGGAATTGACTTATTAACAAAGTCCCCGTTTAAAAAAAATGGTGTAAAAATCTAATTCTAGTTGTCAATACTTCCACCAAGCTTCATTTGCTCATTAGCTCTTACCCTCTTCCTGCTAATGGGGACAGTTGGACATATCCACTCTACCTTTATACGTTTTTTACCTTTGCACAACACTTTTGACTAATTTTGAGAGCTTTGGACTGCCAACCTGAAATTGAAAACTTAAACCTGGTGAAGGCCTAACCTTATAAGGGCCATTTCCAAGATTGAACCCCATCTCTAATTGCTGGGCTTTTACAACATGCATGACATTTGGAGACAGCATCCTAATCCCACCACATATTGCCTACATGGGCTTGGGTGAAATAATACAACTTCAGATTCTTCACTTGTAAAATGAATTTCCAGGAAATAGACTCTAAGTCTTTAAGATTTGTGTGCAACAGATTTATTTGGCTAGTGCTTTTAGGAACAACACACCCATAAGAGGTGAGAAAAACAGGATTTGACAGAGGGAGATGATCTGTGATTCTGTTGCAACAGGGTCCTCAGGTGAGCCTACCAAGGATCTGGAGCCGGGATGACCCTTCAGTGATGTTCAAAATTGAGACTGGGTATATCCTACATAAATCAGTCATTGGATGCAGGCTGCCTCCAGGAAGGACCATGATTCTGGGCAAGGTGTCTATCTTTGGTTGAGAGCACATTTCTTGATAGAGAGTCACACAAGAGGCTTTGACTGTCAACATTTGGGGACAGCTGGGAGAGTGAGTGTAGTTCGGTCCTTAAGTGGGGGTCTGTGAGTTGTCCCTCAGCATCCACTACGTGGGGTTGATCATATTTCCTGAAATTTCATGTGATTTCAAATGAGATCATGTATGTGAACAGAATCTAGCCTAGTCCCTGGCACTTGCCACTCAATAAACAGTTGTCACATGAATGAATGAATGAATGAATCTACGTTTTACAAATGCCACATTTTGTTGTCAGTATTTACTATTTCCTGTATGCTACAGTCTGTCATGAGTCATGAGTGTCTCCCTTTTGTTCACAAATTGCACAAGCTAAACTTTTTAAGGAGGCTCCACTGGGTGTCCCATGAGGGGCCTGTTGCCATTTCACAAATCAATGCATTCTCCCATTTACTTTGATTGGTAATCTATACTTCTAAGTCATGTAAAGATTTGAGCCATGAGGGATGAGTTAGACAGCTGCATGCTGGATCTCTGAAGATGGAATTTTGGGGATTTGTAGAATTAGGGTTAGGCTGAGAGAAGTCCAAACTTTCACAGAATGCTTTAAAAATCACTTCTGTTTCTTAGACAATAGTGCTAACCTAGCAAGGTAAGTACATTATCTCACATTAGCTGGCCCATGCATGAAATTTGCATTAAAAACAAGAAAAATGTAACACATCCCCTGAATTAAGACAAAGTCATATTATGTGCAACATCACAGTGCTTCTTATGGAATAGTTTTCATATTTTAAAGAAATTCCTCTAGTGCATACACTTTTTACACATATTATCTTAATATACAACCTTAGGAAATAGATACGTCTTTCCCCATTTTACAGAGAGGTTTAAATGATATGCTAAGTTACAGATTTTGTAAGGGGCAGAGCTATGACTTATAATTTTGACTATTATGCTATCCCTACCCACTGTAATTTCACTGTTATCTTGTTTTCTACTTCAAAAATGTGTCTTCTTAATGTATAAATGGTTAATTATTTTATTCTGTTGTCAAACATATGTTAGGTCCAGGCTGCAAGAGGAATAACACAACGTCTCTAGATGCAAACACTCACATGGGTAAGGCCAACTACTACGAAAAGAAGTACATAAGACGAGACCCTCAGATTTGTGTAAAGCGAATCTACTTCCCTCAGTTTCCTTATTTCTTAATTCAATCATAATAGTTTGCTGGTATGGTTCGGCTGTGTCCCCAACCAAATCTCATCTTGAATTGTAGCTCCAATCATTCCCATGCTGTGTGGGAGGAAGTCGGAAATAATTGAATCATGAAGGCGGTTTCCCTCATACTGTTCTCATGGTAGTGAATAAGTCTCATGAGATCCAATGGTTTTATAAGGGATTTTCCCTTTCACTTTGCTCTCATTTTCACTCTTGCCTGCTGCCACATAAGACGTGCCTTTCACCTTCTGCCATGATTGTGAGGCCTCCCTAGCCATGTGGAACTGCGAGTCCATTAAATCTCTTTTTCTTTATAAATTACCCAGTCTTGAGTATGTCTTTATCATCTCTGTGAAAACAGACTAATAGATATGCAAAGCCAGACTATCATGTGGCTGTCAAATTTTCTTTTTTTTTCTTTTTTTTTTTTTTTTTACTTTTTTTTTTTTTTAATTTATTTATTATTATTATACTTTAAGTTGTAGGGTACATGTGCATAACGTGCAGGTTTGTTATATATGTATACTTGTGCCATGTTGGTCTACTGCACCCATCAACTCGTCATTTACATCAGGTATAACTCCCAATGCAATCCCTCCCCCCTCCCCCCTCCCCATGATAGGCCCCGGTGTGTGATGTTCCCCTTCCTGAGTCCAAGTGATCTCATTGTTCAGTTCCCACCTATGAGTGAGAACATGCGGTGTTTGGTTTTCTGTTCTTGTGATAGTTTGCTAAGAATGATGGTTTCCAGCTGCATCCATGTCCCTACAAAGGACGCAAACTCATCCTTTTTTATGGCTGCATAGTATTCCATGGTGTATATGTGCCACATTTTCTTAATCCAATCTGTCACTGATGGACATTTGGGTTGATTCCAAGTCTTTGCTATTGTGAATAGTGCTGCAATAAACATACGTGTGCATGTGTCTTTATAGCAGCATAATTTATAATCCTTTGGGTATATACCCAGTAATGGGATGGCTGGGTCATATGGTACATCTAGTTCTAGATCCTTGAGGAATCGCCATACTGTTTTCCATAATGGTTGAACTAGTTTACAATCCCACCAACAGTGTAAAAGTGTTCCTATTTCTCCACATCCTCTCCAGCACCTGTTGTTTCCTGACTTTTTAATGATCGCCATTCTAACTGGTGTGAGATGGTATCTCATTGTGGTTTTGATTTGCATTTCTCTGATGGCCAGTGATGATGAGCATTTTTTCATATGTCTGTTGGCTGTATGAATGTCTTCTTTTGAGAAATGTCTGTTCATATCCTTTGCCCACTTTTTGATGGGGTTGTTTGTTTTTTTCTTGTAAATTTGTTTGAGTTCTTTGTAGGTTCTGGATATTAGCCCTTTGTCAGATGAGTAGATTGCAAAAATTTTCTCCCATTCTGTAGGTTGCCTGTTCACTCTGATGATAGTTTCTTTTGCTGTGCAGAAGCTCTTTAGTTTAATTAGATCCCATTTGTCAATTTTAGCTTTTGCTGCCGTTGCTTTTGGTGTTTTAGACATGAAGTCTTTGCCCATGCCTATGTCCTGAATGGTACTACCTAGGTTTTCCTCTAGGATTTTTATGGTATTAGGTCTAACATTTAAGTCTCTAATCCATCTTGAATTAATTTTCGTATAAGGAGTAAGGAAAGGATCCAGTTTCAGCTTTCTACTTATGGCTAGCCAATTT